>NC_135788.1:58095000-58395000 GCF_051106095.1 Pogona vitticeps | reverse complement strand
TTTAGCTAAATTCTGATTATCTAAACTTATTTTCCTCTGCATATTTCTAATCATCATCATCATCATCATCATCATCATCATCATCATAATGCTGTGCTATGTGGAACAGCATCAACTTGGGAAGAAATAGAGTGATGTATTTTGCTCACGCACAAAATTTACCCAAGGTCAGACTGACAACTCTGAGCAAGTTAATCAGACTTGGAGTGAGTGCTATATAGGTGGAGAGGTGGAAAAAGGAATCTTAGAGTAGTGTGCAGGCACTCACACATACAGATGCCAATGCTGAGAAAGTCTCTCTCTCTCTCTCTCTCTCTCACACACACACACACACACACACACACACACACACACACACACACACGCATACACACACACACACACACACACACAAACACACACACACACACACACACACAGAGCACCTTACTTCATTCCTTTAGTATGCATATTGTCACGGATTTGGCGACAGGAAAAATGCAGAGTTATTGAAGACACAAGTTTCTTCTTTTTCAAGATGGTTATATTTACAGTATTTACAGGTATTTACAGGCAGGCATCACATCAGCATGGCAGGAACTCTTTACACAAACTGACATAGTGGATAGCAGCAAATGGTGAAGAAAGAAGAGAATGATATACAGACACTGTCCACTTATATACCTATACATGGCTTTTCTAGTACGATCAGAAGACACATGACTTCATCTTCTGCACCTGCTGTCTTATTTCCAGACATTGCATCATCTTCAGAGTGACTCAGCATACTCACATCTGTGCACAATGGCAGCTCATTAATAATACATTTATTCAGGTTCAGGCCTACAAAATTTCTATATTCTGACACCCCTCCTAATTTTTTATGCCTGAACAAAACACATTCCCAACTCATTTACACATTTCTCGTGTTTCTGTGTACTTAAAGGCTTAGTCAGTATGTCAGCTATGTTGTTTTCAGTTTGGCAATACTCTAATTCAATCAATTTCTCTTTTATTGCCTCTCTTACATTATGATATTTAATATCAACATGTTTACTTCTATTTTTCACTCTTCCTGTTTCAGCCATGTGTATACATGTAGTGTTGCCTTTCATCACTTTTATTGCACCATTTGTTTCAATTTTAAAATCTTTTGCTAACTGTTTATACCATGTCAACTCAGAACACAATTCTGACAAAGCGGCAAATTCTGCTTCCAAAGTTGAAGTTGCTACAGAACTTTGTTTCCTGGATTTCCATCCAACTATATTGTTTCCAAATTTTATTACAAATCCAGTCATGGATTTTCTGTCTGACTCATCATTGGCCCAATCACTATCTACATAGGCAGTCAGTTTTAAATCTTTTGATGGCTTTAATATCAAATGGTAGTTATATGTTCCTTTTAACTATCTAAAAATTATTTTTACCCCTTGCCAGTGCTTTTCACTTGGTCTGGCTACATACCTACTTAGAATGTTCACTGAGGCTGCTATGTCTGGACGTGTCCAGTTTGCCAAATACATTAAGTTTCCTATGGCTGAATGGTACAATTCTTGGTTTTCGAAATCTTTACTGATTTCATCTTCCTTTTGAAAGTCTATTGTCATGGGAGTACTTACACTTTTACATTCTCCCATGCAGTACTTTTCCAACATTTGTTTGATTTTTAACTCTTGACTCAATTCAAGCCCTTGTTTTGTTCTCTGTATTTGTACACCTAGGTAATTTTGTATTGGTCCCAGACTTTTTAATTTAAATTCCTTTTTTAACTGTTTCTCAAACAGTTCTATTTGGTTCTGACTCTTTGCCATGAAACAAATATCATCAACATATGCTAACAGTAAGTCATTCCCATTTTTCTTGATATATAGACAAGGATCTGCCAGACTGTTATTATATCCCAGTTTTACCAATACTTTGTGCAAACAATCATCCCAATTCTTAGCCAATTGCCGTAAACCATAAATGGCTTTGTTTAATCTATACACTAATTCTGGTTTTGTACCTTCATTTCCTGGTGCCTTTGCTATGTATAGTTCCTCTTTCAGGTCTGGATTCAAATATGCAGTGGAAATATCATATTGATGGATTATGTAGTTCTTTGTAGCAGCTAAAGCTAACGCCATTCTTACAGTTTCAGATCTCACAGTGGGGGAAAAAATTTCATCATAATGCATGTATTTCTTTTGCGTAAAGCCTTGTGCTACTAACCTTGCCTTGTACCTATAATTTCTGTCATTCAGTAATTTCCTTTTAAACACCCATTTGCTGCAGGTAGCTTTGTTTCTGTAAACACCCTGTGTTCTTCCATGGATTTCATTTCCTCATCCATGGCATCTAGCCATTTCCTCCTTTCAAAATCAGGAAGTTCCATTACCTCTTTGTAATTTCTGGATTCAACATATACATGACAGACTCTCACTCCACCCACTCCAAATCTCTTGGGTGGCACACCCTTGTTTGCCCTTTCAGACCTCCCAGGACCCTATGTTTCTGGCTCTATCTCTGACTCACTAATGTGTTTTTCTTCTTCATTTTCTTCATCATCTTCTTCATCTTCTTCATCAGTGGACTTTGTGTCTTCACGTGTTTCTGACTGTCTAATCTGACTCCTTCTTGTGTCATTTAATGGGATAAATATCTGTGAATTAGCATGAACTTTATCCCAATTCTCTCCTTCATTGAAGCTAGCAGACCTGGATATCACTATGTTTCTGTTTCCTTCCACAAACCTATATGCTTTTGATCCAGGCTCATAACCTAGGAACCTCATTTTCTTTATTTTAGCTCTCCCTTTTCTCCTTAGCTGTTTTGGTACGTGTACTCAAGCAGTACAACCAAATACCTTCAGGTGCTTTGACGAAGGTTCCTTACCAAAGAGCATGAAATATGGAGTCTGATCTATGGCAGATGGCCAAATTCTGTTCACTAAATAATTCGCAGTTTTCAGATACTCCGCCCAGAATCCATGATGCATTCCTGCATCTGCTAACAGTGCATCTTTCATTTCCTGAAGCACCCCATTTCTCCTTTCAGCCACATCATTTTGAAATGGAGAATAAGGACTTGTTTTTCTGTGGCTGATCCCTGTATTCTCTAGCCACCTTTGAAACTCTGTGTTCATGAATTTTGATCCTCTAGCAGACTGCAATTGCACCACCTGGTGGCCAAAGCGTCGTTCAATTAATTTCACCCATTTCTTAAATGTTTGAAAAACCTGTTTTTGATTTTAGTGTAAAGCAGTATGAAAAACGTGTGTAATCGTCAATTATCACCAATGCATATTTTGCCCCTCCTAATGAGGGTGGAAATGGTCCTATCAAATCAGCGTGTACCAGCTCAAAAGGTCTATTTGTCTTTCTGACACTCAGTTTCCCTTTTGGAGCCATATGCGTTTTAGATTTCTTACACACTTGGCAATCTAAGTAATTTTTACAATCTTTTATGTTTACACCTCTAGCAATGTTCTCCATTCTCTGCACAGTTTTAAAGTTCACATGCCCCAGTCTTCTGTGTAGCAAGTGTATGCAATTGTTATGTTGGGGCTCATTCTTATTCACCATGTGTGTGTCTCTATGTGTTCTGCTTTTTAACACATACAAATTGTCCTCTTGCTTTGCTTTTGCAACTACTCTGTTGTTTTTCTTAATTATGCATTCCCCTTTTTCAAATATCACAGAAAACCCCTGTCTGTCAAGGGCTGAGACACTTATCAAATGACAGTCAGTGCTGGGGACCAGTAAAATGTTACTTATCTCTTCCTTGAGACTGGGAATATATATTCTTCCTTCTGCTTCAGCATGTGCTTTCTGTCCATTTGCCAGCGTCACGCTTCTCAGCTCCGTGTCTCCTAGAAAACAAAACATTTCTGGATTATTAGTAAGGTGATTTACAGTGCCGCTGTCTATCAACCACACAGCTGTGTTTGCAACCTTGAACACCTTATCTCTTGTTTTCTTAACAAGAGAAATTCCTTTTCTGCTGCCTTCTCTGGAGCGTCTGTAAACTGCTGCTGGTGGTTCCCTTCTGTTTGAAATCGTCTCTCCTTTTAAGCAGTCTCTCTGAAGATGATTTCTTGATCCACATTTATAACAGGCTTTAATCATCATGGCACGCCCACACTGCTCTTGGTCTGTAGCTGGCATCCTCCTTTTCATGCTGCCGTCTGGAATCTGTCTCCATCTCTCCCGGTCAGCTCCCACATGGCTTCCTTCAGCAGTTTGGGACCTCTCCTTCCAGCGATCCTGCTCCTGTAAAATTCTATTTGTAATGTACTCAAGAGTCAGTTGTGTGTCAGGCAAACTGCTCAAAATCACAAAGACCTCCTGTTCCTCAGTAAAATGAACATTCATTAACTGCAGTTCATTAAACAGTCCCTTCATGGTTTGTAGATGCTTGGAAGCACATTCTTCAGACTGCATTTGACACTTATACAGCCTTCTGGTTAGAGAGATCTTCGTGCCTGCTGTTTCTCTTAAGTAAATGTTTCTTAATCTGTCCCAGACTGCCTTGGCTGTGGTCAGTCCTTGCACATGCACTAACTGTTCGTCTTCAACGGACAAAATGAGAGTACTTATAGCCTTCTCATGCTCTCTTTCCTGCTCCTCAGTTAACTGCGCTGGAGGATTACTCACATATGACAATAAAGATTCTCTTCTTAACAGCATTTCTGCCTTCACTGCCCATGTTCTATAGTTTTTGTCATTAAGCCTGTTTATTGCTAATGCACCTATGCCTCCTGGGCTCAACGCCATCCTGACTTCTCTTGCAGTTCTCTGTTTCCTTTCCCCTCCTGGGCTAACAGACGAACTGTCTTCTCCCAATTCTTCTATGTCACTGCCACTTTCTCTCTCTACTTTCATTCATATACTTCACCCACATTACTCACCACCGTCTTGCACAGCACACATTGCTGGGCTCAAGACCTCTGTCACGGATTTGGCAAGAGGAAAAATGCAGAGTTATTGAAGACACTTACAAGTTTCTTCTTCTTTTTCAAGACGGTTATATTTACAGTATTTACAGGCAGGCATCACATCAGCATGGCAGGAACTCTTTACACAAACTGACATAGTGTGTGTTTAGTCATTTAGTCGTGTCCGACTCTTCGTGACCCCATGGACCAGAGCACGCCAGGCCCTCCTGTCTTCCACTGCCTCCCAGAGTTGTGTCAAATTCATGTTGGTTGCTTCGCAGACACTGTCCAGCAATCTCATCCTCGGTCGTCCCCTTCTCCTCTTGCCGTCACACCTTCCCAACATCAAGGTTTTTTCCAAGGACTCTTTCCTTCTCATGAGATGGCCAAAGTACTGGAGCCTCAGCTTCAGGATCTGTCCTTCCAGTGAGCACTCAGGGTTGATTTCCTTTAGAACTGACAGGTTTGTTCTCCTTGCAGTTCAGTGGATTCTCAAGAGCCTCCTCCAGCACCACAATTCAAAGGCATCAATTCTTCAGCGGTCTGCTTTCTTTATGGTCCAGCTCTCACTTCCATACATCACAACAGGAAAAACCATAGCTTTGACTATTCGCACTTTTGTTGGCAAGGTGATGTCTCTGCTTTTCAAGATGCTGTAGAGATTTGTCATCGCTTTCCTCCCAAGAAGAAGGTGTCTTTTAATTTCGGGGCTGCTGTCTCCATCTGCAGTGATCATGGAGCCCAGGAAAATAAAATCTGTCACTGCCTCCATGTCTTCCCCTTCTATTTCCCAGGAGGTGATGGGACCAGTGGCCATGATCTTAGTTTTTTTGATGTTGAGTTTCAGACCGTTTTTTGCACTCTCCTCTTTCACTCTCATTACAAGGTTCTTTAATTCCTCCTCACTTTCTGCCATCAGAGTGGTATCATCTGCATATCGGAGGTTGTTGATATTTCTTCCGGCAATCTTAATTCCGGCTTGGGTTTCTTCCAGTCCAGCCTTCCGCATGATGTATTCTGCATATAAGTTAAATAAGCTGGGGGACAATATACAGCCTTGTCGTACTCCTTTCCTAATTTTGAACCAATCAGTTGTTCCATGTCCAGTTCTAACTGTTGCTTCCTGTCCCACATATAGGTTTCTCAGGAGACAGATAAGGTGGTCAGGCACTCCCATTTCTTTAAGAACTTGCCATAGTTTGCTGTGGTCCACACAGTCAAAGGCTTTTGCATAGTCAATGAAGCAGAAGTAGATATTTTTCTGGAACTCTCTGGCTTTCTCCATAATCCAGCGCAAGTTAGCAATTTGGTCTCGAGTTCCTCTGCCTCTTCGGAATCCAGCTTGTACTTCTGGGAGTTCTCGGTCCACATACTGCTGAAGCCTACCTTGCAGGATTTTGAGCATAACCTTGCTAGCGTGTGAAATGAGTGCAATTGAACAGTACTTGGAGCATTCTTTGGCACTGCCGTTCTTTGGGATTGGAATGTAGACTGATCTTTTCCAATCCTCTGGCCACTGTTGGGTTTTCCAAACTTGCTGGCATATTGAATGTAGCACCTTAACAGCATCATCTTTCAAGATTTTAAATAGTTCAACTGGAATGCCATCACCTCCACTGGCCTTGTTGTTAGCCAGGCTTTCTAAGGCCCACTTGATTTCGCTCTCCAGGATGTCTGGCTCAAGGTCAGCAACTACATTGTCTGGGTTGTCCGGGATATCCAAATCTTTCTGATATAATTCCTCTGTGTATTCTTGCCACCTCTTCTTGACGTCTTCTGCTTCTGTTAGGTCCCTCCCATTTTTGTCTTTTATCATGTTCATCTTTGCGCAAAATGTTCCTCTAATATCTCCAATTTTCCTGAACAGATATCTGGTCTTTCCTTTTCTGTTATTTTCCTCTATTTCTTTGCATTGTTCATTTAAGAAGGCCCTCTTGTCTCTCCTTGCTATTCTTTGGAAGTCTGCATTCAATTTTCTGTAACTTTCCCTATCTCCCTTGCATTTTGCTTCCCTTCTCCTCTCTGCTATTTCTAAGGCCTCATTGGACAGCCACTTTGGTTTCTTGCATTTCCTTTTCTTTGGGATGGTTTTTGTTGCTGCCTCCTGGACAATGTTACGAGCCTCTATCCAAAATTCTTCAGGCACTCTGTCCACCAAATTGAGTTCCTTAAATCTGTTCTTTACTTCCACTGTGTATTCATAAGGGATTTGGTTTAGATTATATCTGAGTGGCCCAGTGGTTTTTCCTACTCTCTTCAGTCTAAGCTTGAATTTTGCTATGAGAAGCTGATGATCAGAGCCGCAGTCAGCTCCAGGTCTTGTTTTTGCTGACTGTATAGAGCTTCTCCATCTTTGGCTGCAGAGAATATAATCAATCTGATTTCGATATTGCCCATCTGGTGATTTCCATATATAGAGTCACCTCTTGTGTTGTTGGAAAAGAGTGTTTGTGATGACCAGCTTGTTCTCTTGACAAAACTCTATTAGCCTTTGTCCTGTTTCGTTCTGAACTCCAAGGCCAAACTTCCCTGTTGTTCCTTTTATCTCTTGGCTCCCTACTTTAGCATTCCAGTCCCCTAGAATGAGAAGAACATCTTTCTTTGGTGTCAGTTCTAGAAGGTGTTGTAAATCTTCATAAAATTGTTCAATTTCAGTCTCCTCAGCAATGGTGGTTGGTGCATAAACTTGGATTACTGTGATGTTGAAAGGTCTACCTTGAATTTGTGTTGAAATCATTCTATCATTTTTGAGATTGTTTCCCATTACAGCTTTTCCCACTCTTTTGTTGACTATGAGGGCCACTCCATTCCTTCTACGGGATTCTTGCCCACAGTGGTAGATATGATAATCATCTGAGCTGAATTTGCCCATTCCTGTCCATTTTAGTTCACTGATGCCCAGGATGTCGATTTTTATTCTTGCCATCTCCTGTTTGACCACATCCAGCTTCCCAAAGTTCATAGATCTTACATTCCAGGTTCCTATGCAGTATTTTTCTTTACAGCATTGGACTTTCCTTTCACTTCCAGGCACATCCACAGCTGAGCGTCCTTTCGGCTTTGGCCCAACCACTTCATTAGCTCTGGAGCTACTTGTACTTGTCCTCCGCTCTTCCTCAGTAGCATGTTGGACGCCTTCCGACCTGAGGGGCCCTCTTCCAGTGTCATATCTTTTATCCTTTTGTTTCTGATCATGGGGCGTTCTTGGCAAAGATACTGGAGTGGCATTGCCAGGTCCTACTCCAGGTGGATTGCGTTTAGTCGGAACTCTCCACTATGTCCTGTCCATCTTGGGTGTCCCTTCACGGCATAGGCCATAGCTTCTCTGAGTTACTCAAGCCCCTTCGCCACGACAAGGCAGCAATCCATGAAGGGGAACTGACATAGTGGATAGCAGCAAATGGTGAAGAAAGAAGAGAATGATACACAGACACTGTCCACTTATATACATATACAGTGGTGCCTCGCATAACGTTTTTAATTGGTTCCAAAAAAAAAAAAACCTTATGCGAAAAAAACTTTATGTGAAACACCATTTCCCATAGAGATGCATTGGAAACCGGTTAATCCGTTCCAATAGGCACGGATTGCCGTCCTTAAGCGAAAAAACCCATAGGAAACATCGTTAAACGATACAATGTATCCTCCATTGGAATGTATTGTAGCTGACTCAATAAGTTTCAATGGCTTTGCGAAGTCAATTTTTGCAAAATTAAGTGTGTCATAAAAGGGTCAAAAATGGTTTTAAATGCTTGGATTAGCTTCTGCACCCTCTAAAACGGATGCAAAAGTTAATTTGGCTTTGATCTGACTTTTCGTTAATTAATGGTGAATTTTTTTCCCCCAACTTTTGACAGCTGTCAAAATCTGACAGCTCCATTATTTCCTATGGGGGAAGAAAAAATTCACAAAAAATTAATGAAGACTCAGCAACTGTTCTAAATTCTTGGGTTCGTTAGAGGACCCCCTAAGTTGTGTGCAAACCTGATTTGGCTTTGATCTGAACTTTCGTTAATTTTTTGTAAATTGTTTTCTCCCCCATAGGAAAGCATGGAGCTGTCAGATTTTGACAGGTCCATTGGTTCCTATGGGCCAAAAAACAAAAATTCACAAAAAATTAACGAAACGTCAGATCAAAGCCAAATCAGGTTTGCACATGACTTAAGGGGTCCTCTAACGAATCCAAGCATTTAGAACCGTTTTGGACCCTTCTAAGACACTTTTTAAATTGAAAACAAAAAAAACGTTAAGCGAAGCAGGGGACCTAAAACCAAAAACGTTAAGCGAAGCATGGTCCCAAAAACGCTATGCGAAAATTGCCCATAGGGAAAAACGTTATACGAAGCACAATCTGCCTCTGAAAAAATAAACGTTAAGCGAAAAAAACGTTAAACGAAGCAAACGTTAAGCGAGGCACCACTGTACATGGCTTTTCTAGTCCAATTAGAAGACACATGACTTCATCTTCTGCACCTGGTGTCTTCTTATTTCCAGACATCTTCAGAGTGACTCAGCATACTCACATCTGTGCACAATGGAAGCTCATTAATAATACATTTATTCAGGTTCAGGCCTACAAAATTTCTATATTCTGACACATATACAGTTGCTTGCAGGAGTAATCTGCTTCAAAACATGGGACTTGATAGTGGTGGCAGCAAAGATCCATCCATAAATGCATCAATGTGTGCCTGAGTACTCATAAATATCTACTTGTGGTGATGCATCTATACAGCCAATCATGAGGCTCCATTGGGCAGTGAGGCATCTGCCACAGGCAACCGCTGTGTAACAACAGCCCCCTGATTATTCCTTCTGAGCTGTGTGTAGCTTCCCACAGACACACAACAACACAATGTTAAAGCAAGGTTCAACTGCCAGTTCAGGCAGCATTAATATACGGAATGGGGAGGGACATCATCTTGTACTTTGTATCATATCTGCTGCTCATCTTGTGCAAGTTTGTATGTGCACACACGTGATCATGCATGCACATGCATATACATTGAGAATCTAAGGTTTTCTCCAAAGTTATCATTGCATGCAACATATTCATGCCAATGCTATGTGTGAACCAGACCCCTGTAGGAAAGCTCTCTTCCTAAATCAGTACATTTGAAGTGATGATAATGATACAGTAGCAGTAGCAGTAGAAAAAGCAGCAGAGCTTGATTTGATCCAGCACAGATTGTTTTTATGTACTTCACATTTTTGTAGCTCCTGTTTATATGACAGAAGCACAGCTGTATTAGTGGAATAAGCCCATTAAAAATGTACCTTCAGCACATTATACTGGTAAACACATAGTACCAAATAGGGATGTGAATCTTGGAGTGTTTCATTTACAGCGAGATAGTGGGAGGTGGGGACATCAAGGCTTCACTGTGTGGGATTGTTTGACAGATCTTCTAGGAAATCTTGCAATTATTGCACAAAATGACATTTTCCTTGTACCAGATTCTCTGGAAAGGGCATTGGACTGCACACAATTTGGTAATTTCTTTCACCAAGGAACAGACAAAAACAAAACAAACATACAAATGAGAACAGCAAGACTGGGAAGCCAGGAAATACTTCTGGTGCGGGGGGAAATCATAGTGAGGAATTTTGGGATGGTAAGATCCAACAAACTGCTGAGAATGAGAAAATTTTCGCATACTTGCTACCTTCCTAGCAGAGAGTAGAAATGTCTCCCCTTTTCTGTTTTAACAGAAGAGGCCATTAATTTCTCATTTATGCTGCAAGAAACACAGGTTGTTTTCCTCATGCATTTGGCAGCTCCATGTGAAAGTGTGCAATGCTGTTACCATTGCTTATTAGGGCAAAGTAGAGAAGATTGCTGTTGCTTCATAATGTTAACATCTAAATGGTCCCAGGTTGTCTTTGATGTTAACACCTTACTGAGATAAATATTATGGAGTAACATTTATTCCTTTGCTGCTGCTGTCATGCTGGCTGGATAGAGCGTTCTATAATTGATTAACAGGACACAGTACACTGACTTATATAGGAAGGGCTGCTGTATCACTGTAATAAAAAGGCTTACAGGATTGCACTTTTAGTGAAGGAAAATTGGATTCTTTTTTCCTTTCAGAACACAGCAAAACCTGCCAGAAGAATCTACATCTTCTTGCAAACTTCCCCTAATGGTGTTTATAATGACTACATCTACCAGTAATATTTGTGTGTGTGTGTGCGTGCGTGCCCACACACATGCACACACACAAATAGCTTTGTACTTCAGTTTAATGTGAGTTATTTTAGCAGCATGCTCACTTTATCTCCCTGTCTTGCACAAACTAATTCTGAGTAGAATTTTCACAGAGAGAGATTGCTAGAAACTAAATGTTGTTGTTTAGTCATGTCCGACTCTTCGTGACCCCATGGACCAGAGCACACCAGGCCCTCGTGCCTTCCATTGCCTCCCGGAGTTGGGTCAATTTCATGTTGGTAGCTTCAATGACACTGTCCAACCATCTCATCCTCGGTCGTCCCCTTCTCCTCTTGCCTTCACACTTTCCTAACATCAGGGTCTTTTCCAGGGAGTCTTCTCTACTCATCAGATGGCCAAAGTATTGGAGCCTCAGCTTCAGATTTGTCCTTCCAGTGAGCACTCAGGCTTGATTTCCTTTAGAATGGATAGGTTTGTTCTCCTTGCAGTCCAGGGGACTCTCAAGAGTCTCCTCCAGCACCACAATTCAAAAGCATCAATTCTTCAGCAGTCAGCTTTCTTTATGGTCCAGCTCTCACTTCCATACAACACTACAGGAAAAACCATAGCTTTGACTATGCAGACCTTTGTTGGCAAGGTGATGTCTCTGCTTTTTAAGATGCTGTCAAGGTTTGTCATCGCTTTCCTCCCAAGAAGCAGATGTATTTTAATTTTGTGGGTGCTGTCACCAAGTGCAGTGGTCAGGGAGCGCAAAAGAGTAAAATCTGTCACTGCCTCCATATCTTCCCCTTGTGTTTGCCAGGAAGTGATGGGACCAGTGGCCATGATCTTAGGTTTTTTGATGTTGAGCTTCAGACCATTTTTCCACTCTCCTCTTTCACCCTCATTAAGAGGTTCTTTAATTCCTCCTCACTTTCTGCCATCAAAGTGGTATCATCAGCATATCGGAGGTTGTTGATATTTCTTCCAGCAATCTTAATTCCAGCTTCAGATTTATCCAGTACGGCCTTTCACATGATGTATTCTGCATATAAGTTAAATAAGCCAGGTGATGATATACAGCTTTGTTGTACTCCTTTCCCAGTTTTGAACCAATCAGTTGTTCCATATCCAGTTCTAACTGTTGCCTCCTGTCCCACATATAGGTTTCTCAGGAGATAGACAAGGTGGTCAGGGACTCCCATTTCTTTAAGGACTTGCCATAGTTTGCTGTGGTCCACACAGTCAAAGGCTTTTGCATAGTCAATGAAGTAGAAGAAGATGATTTTCTGGAATTCTCTGGCTTTCTCCATAATCCAGCACATGTTAGCAATTTGGTCTCTAGTTCCTCTGCCCCTTCGAAATCCAGCTTTTACTTCTGGGAGTTCTTGGTCCACATACTGCTGAAGCCTACCTTGTAGGATTTTGAGCATAACCTTGCTAGCATGTGAAATGAGTGCAATTGAACAGTACTTGGAGCATTCTTTGGCACTGCCGTTCTTTGGGATTGGAATGTAGACTGATCTTTTCCAATCCTCTGGCCACTGTTGGGTTTTCCAAATTTGCTGGCATATTGAGTGTAGCACTTTAAGAGCGTCATCTTTTAAGATTTTAAATAGTACAACTGGAATGCCATCACCTCCACTGGCCTTGTTGTTAGCCAGGCTTTCTAAGGCCCACTTGACTTCACTCTCCAGGATGTCTGGCTCAAAGTCAGCAACTACATTGTCTGGGTTGTCCGGGATATCCAAATCTTTCTGATATAATTCCTCTGTGTATTCTTGCCACCTCTTCTTGATGTCTTCTGCTTCTGTCAGGTCCCTCCCATTTTTGTCCTTTATCATGTTCATCTTTGCACAGAATGTTCCTCTAATATCTCCAATTTTCCTGAACAGATCTCTGGTTTTTCCTTTTCTATTATTTTCCCCTATTTCTTTGCACTGTTCATTTAAGAAGACCCTCTTGTCTCTCCTTGCTATTCTTTGGAAGTCTGCATTCAGTTTTCTGTAACCTTCCCCTATCTCCTTTGCATTTTGTTTCCCTTCTCCTCTCTGCTATTTCTAAGGCCTCATTGGACAGCCACTTTGCTTTCTTGCATTTCCTTTTCTTTGGGATGGTTTTTGTTGCTGCCTCCTGGACAATGTTATGAAACTCTATTCAAAGTTCTTCCGCCGCTCTGTCCACCAAATATAGTTCCTTAAATCTGCTCTTCACTTCCACTGTGTATTCATAAGGAATTTGGTTTAGATCATACGTGACTAGTCAAATGGTTTTTCCCACACTCTTCAGTTTAAGCTTGAATTTTGCTATGAGAAATTGATGATCAGAGCCACAATCAGGATGAGGTCTTGTTTTTGCTGACTGTATAGAGCTTCTCCATCTTTGGCTGCAGAGAATATTATCAATCTGATTTCGATATTGCCCATCTGGTGATTTCCATGTGTAGAGTCGCCTCTTGTGTTGTTGGAAAAGAGTGTTTGTGATGACCAGCTTGTTCTCTTGACAAAACTCTATTAGCCTTTGCCCTGCTTCATTTTGAACTCCAAGGCCAAACTTCCCTGTTGTTCCTTTTATCTCTTGGCTCCCTACTTTAGCATTCCAGTCCCCTAGAATGAGAAGAACATCTTTCTTTTCCTTTGATTTTCAGTGTTAATCTATCCATTTCAGCACAGTCCAATATCTTTTAAATTAATTCTTGATCAGTAAGTGTTTCTTCATTTTTTCAGTACTGTGCAAATATAATCTTCACGGCTGTTAAAATATGCAGTATTAAATATACATTTTGTTTATCAACACTTTCTGGTATTATACCTAACAGAAAGAGCTCTGGCCTAAAATCAACATGCTTTTTGATTATTTTAACAAGCCATGTATGTATTTTGTTCCTTTTTTTTTTTTGCTTTATCACAAGTCCACCAGACGTGATAATAGGTTCCAGTTTTTTATGACATTTCCAGCATTTACTTGACCTATAAGAATACATCTTATCCAATCTGTTGGAAGCTAAATGCCATCTATAAAACATTTAATATAAATTCTCTTTATAAGATGTTGCCATTGTCATCTTATAGTTTCTAGACCACAGCTCTTGCCATTTTTCAAAGTCAATATTGTATCCAAAATTTGTTGCCCATTTAACCATCGTTTCATTGACCTGTTTGTCCTCCGTTTTCCAGTTTAAAAGGAGTTTATATATTTTCCTAATTAATTTATCATCTGATGTTAACATTATTTGGACAAAAGTTGTCTGTTCTTTATAAAAACCATACATTTTTAAGTCCCTTTTATATCTTGATTGTATTTGCATTATAGACCACCACAATACATCTAATCCCTGGTCTATAAGATCTTGCTTTGGCTTTAATCTCCTATCTATATGTAAGATATCTGTATAGGTCAAAAAAAATTCAAAATTCAAAAGGTTGGGATGAACAAATGCTTCTATGGGTGAAACCTTTCCTGGTATTTTTGTGTACATTTTGTGATGTTGAAAGGTCTGCCTTGGATTCATATTGAAATCATTCTATGATTTTTGAGATTGTTTCCCATTACAGCTTTTCTCACTCTTTGTTGACTATGAGGGCTACTCCATTGTTTCTACAGGCATCTTGCCCACAATAGTAGATATGATAATCATCAGAATTTAATTTGCCCATTCCCATCCATTTTAGTTCACTGATGCCCAGGATGTCAATGTTTATTCTTGCCATCTCCTGTTTGATCACATTCAGCTTCCCAAGGTTCTTAGATCTTACATTCCAGGTTCCTATGCAATATTTTTCTTTGCAGCATCGGACTTTCCTTTCACTTCCAGGCATGTCGGCTGCTGAGCATCCTTTTGGCTTTGGCCCAACCACTTCATTAGCTCTGGAGCTACTTGTACTTGTCCTCTGCTCTTCTTCAGTAGCATGTTGGACACCTTCTGATCTGAGTGGCTCATCTTCCAGCGTCATATCTTTTAGCCTTTTGTTTCTGTTCATGGGGTATTCTTAGCAAAGATACTGGAGTGGCTTACCAATTCCTACTCCAGGTGGATTGCATTTAGTCATAACTCTCCACTATGACCTGTCTGTCTTGGCTGTCCCTGCATGGCATAGCCCATAAGTTCTCTGAGTTACTCAAGCCCCTTTGCCACAACAAGGGAGCAATCCATGAAGGAGAGAAACTAAATAGAAGGTGTAATATTTATTAATTGAGGGTTCCCCCACCCCTTGTCATTCATCTTCAAAAGCAGAACAGAAATGTTTGTCATTCTGAAATGCATACTGACATAGTGTTCCATAATAATACAGAAGGAAATAGTAAGGCATGTTCTTCTTGGTTTTCCTTGCAGAAATTCCTGATTAACGTAATAAGTACACAATGGCTTCCAAATCCTGATTTGTCCCACCTTTCATGAGATTGCAAGTCTTTTTCCCAATTATCATATTGGAAGATGCACTGCAGAGATCAGTGGTGTTTATTGCCATGCAAGGATGTACGTGGGGCAGAATATTCTTTCAGCTACCACAGCAATTTGGAGCATATTGAGACTTTGTTCCTGGTATCTCACAATGGTGGCTAGGTGGTTTCCCACAGTCTGACTTAAACCACTCCTAAAGGGGGCTGATTAAGACCAGGTCCCCCATCATTGCTTGAAATGCATATCCAGTCTTCTCTTATTTTATTCATAGAATCATAGAAAAGTGAATTTGGAAGGGGCCTACAAGGCCATCAAGTCCAACTCCCTGCTCAATGCAGGAATACAATGAAAGGATGTCTACCCGGTGATTATCTTTTTCTTGAATGCCTCCAGTTTTGGAGCACTCACCAACTCCCGAGGAAACTGGTTCCACTGTCGTACTGTTCTAAGAGTTAGGAAGTTTTTCCTGATAATCAACCAAAAGGTGGCTTCCTTTAACTTGAACCCATTATTGTGTGTCCTGCACTCTGGGATGATCAAGAACAGATCTTGCCCCTCCTCTGTATGACAGCCTTTCAAAAATTTGAAAAGTGCTATCATATCACCCCTCAGTCTTCTTTTCTAAAGGCTATACATGCCCAATTCTTTTCAGCCTTTCCTCATAAGGCTTGGTTTCCAGCCCCCTGATCATCTTTGTCACCCTCCTCTAAACTTGTTCCAATTTGTTAGCATCCTTCTAATAAGTGTGGAGACCAGAACTGGACACAGTACTCAAGGTGAGGCCTAACCAGTGCTGAATAGAGGGGGACTAGCACCTCATGGGATTTGGAAACTGTACTTCTATTAATGCAGCTCAAATTAGCATTAGCCTTTTTTGAAGCCACATCACACTGTTGGCTCATATTTAGCTTGTGATCTACGACATGTCCAAGATCCTTCTTGCTCGTAGTTTTGCTGAGCCAGATATCCTCCATCTTGTAACTGTGCAATTGGTTTCTTTTTCCGAGGTGCAGTACTTTGCACTTATCCCTGTTGAATTTCATTCTGTTGCTTTTGGTCCAGTGCTCCATCCTATCAAGGTCATTTTGAATTTTCTTTCTGTCTTCTAGGGTATTAGCTATTCCGCCCAATTTGGTATTATCTGCAAATTTGACAAGCATTCCCTACACTCCCTCATCCAAGTCATTAATAAAAATATTGAAGAGCCTTGGGATACCTCACTAGTTACCTCCTCCCAGTTAGAGAAGGACCCATTAATCATCACCCTCTGAGTACAATTCTGTAGCCAATTGTGTATCTACCTGACACTTGATCTATCCAGCCCATACCTAGTTAGCTTTCTAATCAGGATATCATGGGACACTTTGTCAGAAGCTTTGCTGAAGTCAAGATATACTACATCTACAGCATTCCCTCTGTCTGTCAGGGAGGTGACCTACTAAAAGAAACAAGATCAAATTAATTTGGCAAGATTTGTTCTTGACAAATCTGTATTGGCTTTGAGTTATTACTGTATTGTTTTCTAGGTGCTTGCACAATGACTGCTTTATGATCTGTTCCAGAATTATTCATCTAGCATACTTGAGGACATGGTTTACTGACTTGTTTGCAGATGAGTTCTAGCACTCATGTTGCTCAGGATGACTGTTTGCATTTTACATTATCAAATCGTTTCATTTTAGTATGGTCATTTCTTCTTTGGCTTGTTGTTCTACTTTGTAGAACAAAACATTCAAGCAATAAAAGAAGGAAGAAATATCACAATTTGGTTTAAAGGATAGTTTTTTTCCATCCAGTTATGAGTTTCAGCAGCCTTTTGCAAAAGACCTGATTGCTTTCCATTTTGCTCAGCAATCTCTACCAATTGATTTAAGAGGCATGATTCCACCTTTTGTTAACAGATGATCCATTCAGCATCTTTGGCCTTTAATGGGTGAGGCATTTTTCCCCTTATGAAACAAAATTCTTCAGAATGATGATCCAAAAATTTGAAAGAATCTTAGAAATTATTAAACACATTGTTGTTGTTTTTTAAATCTTATATCAGGATTGATTGTTGTCCTTTTATTAAACATTTTAATGGTTCTAGAAACAGATCACCAGAATAAGCCTTTTAAAAGTAGACTGGGATAGGTCTTCTTCACATGAAAGTGTTCTACAGAGATTCATCAGTGTTTTGGGCATGTTCCAGCAACAAAAAATGAACCAGGAGATCTCTGAATACTTTGTAAAGCAGAAGAGCCATCTTTGCCATGTTATTCTTTGGAGCTGTCAATACAGTCTATGCCCTGCTTCTCTGGCTCTGTTCACAATGGTCAATCAAATTTTCAGAGAGTCAACAGGGTCCATGTTCAAATGTAGGATCAGCAAAATGTTGTAAAGCTATAATGTGTCATGGAGAGCCATAAACTACATAAGCCCATCTTTGTTGTTTGCAGTTGGATTAGATACAAGGAAATATCAAATAGGTAGTCAGATTGCAGCCATAACAAATATCAATCTGAATGTGCAAAATACAGATATCAGTTTTGCACAGATTTAGATTTAGAAATTTGGTAATCTTCTCTTGAAGTTTAAGCATAAATATTTCCTTTTCACTTTAGTATATTTCCATATATCTTTTTGAATAATATTTTATATTTTCCCTTTTTTTAAAAAAAAATGCAGTTAAAAACAGTTTTTAAAACTCTGTGACATTGCTTAAGAATCTAATAATTTTCACATTAAGAAAATGCAATTTCCTCACTAAGGATAGAGAGGTAACCCATTTTCATGGATCACAGCATTAAACACTAGCTTTAATTGTTTCTGAACTTATGGTCTTTTAATTGAGTCAGAAATTTATGTCTTTTGCTGATGGATCGGTTCCCATCAGGGCTTAAGTTAGATTTCTGAGCTTGCAAGAATTGATAATCATTTCCATCTACAGCATAGCCTACATTGCTATGAATACATTTTGTAAAAAAAAAAAAAAGATTAAATAACATTTATTGGAGTAGTTAAGCCTTTCTTTGTTGATAAGAAGTGCCTTAAGGGAAAAAGAGTAATAAATGCAGGAAAAAAGGAAGAAAATTCTATCCTGTAAGATTACAAGTTAATGGTAAGCAGTTGAGACATAGAAGAAAAAATATTTGATTTGCCTTTAAGTTTTCCTTACTTAAGATACATTCTTAATTCTTGATATTCCCTTCATCTACCAAAGCATAGATTCTTTGAACTTTCTGCTTGTTTCCACTATAGACAATAACAGAGAGTTTATCATCGCTATACTGAGTTCAATTGAAGTAAAGTGCTTAAAAGGATTATGGAGACTGCTGCAAAGGCAGATTATGATTCTGAAATTTAACTTCTAGCTACATCTGCAGTGATGGCCAAGTACAAACAAGTGTTTTCCCTACATTGTGGGTTTAACACAGTATAGAATACACTGGTTTTTTTTATCGTTCCGATAACCACATACAATGTCTGCATGCTGTGACTACTGACATACAAGGAGGGTGAAAGGAAACAGGGCTCATTGTATTATATGCTTTGCTTTTTGAAAAAAAGATATATAGAAATATCCACCCAAAAGTTGGGATGTTACATAGAAATGTGGCCATAAGTAGTGGTTCATTGATACATGACAAGTAAGTGACTGGATGTTTTGCTCTTCTGTTGGTGATTGCACATATTTTTCAGCTATCTTTTCCAGATGTACTAAGTATATTGATTTTTGTGCTTTTCTGTGGTGTGTGCTGGATGTTGAACATGCAAATCATCTTGGATAAGGATAGGGATTTGTATGAAGTCCACTTGCATCACAAAGCTATTGATGGTTCTCTATTAGAGATGGGAATGAACCACCAAAATGGCGATTTGTCCTGCTTCATGTGTCAAAGATGACGAACCACAAAGCACAAATCTCCTCCCCATGAACCGATGAACCACAAATCGATTCACCAATTCATCTGGGTTTTTCTTAGACAGCGAGAGGCTGTCTAAAAAAACAAAGCAAAAAAACTGATTCCCCCCACCCCCACAGCTTGCCCCCCTTCCCCCTTCCCACTACCTCTGTTGCCTCCCTACCTTGGCTGCCACCCTCTGCGCTGCCATCATTGCTGCTGCTCCCACAACCACCACCATCCACAGTGGCTTCCACCACAGTGTCCTTGTCACAAAAGGGTGACTACTGGTTGTTTTGTATCCCAGGAAGAACAATATTAAACAGCAAAGAACCTCACAAGACACATTAATAAATGCAAAAATAAAGATACTTTATTTATTGATTACAATTCTAAATAAAGGGGTTTCATGCATTCAGCACATTCACACCACATACATACTCACTAAAGAGAGAAGAATTCTGCATTGCCCAAGTTCCAAAGAAAGTAGTTAGTTCCAAAAGCCTTTTGGTCTCAGCAGACAGACAGACTAATGTTTTCCCAGACCCCTCTTCTTATATTCTATTTAGGCAGTTTTTTTAATAGAGCATGGGTCAAAGACATTTCTTTGTCTCAGGTTGCTCACAGGGCATGCACAGTAGAGATTCCTTTGTTTCCCCCTAGATACATGGTCCTTATCACTTACTGTGAAGTATGGAATGCTTAATATGTCTTCCATCACTTGGTGGACAGGTGTGGAATCTGCTTTGCTCAGGAGGATCCTTGCACCAGGGTCTTCTTTATCCCCTTGACTCTACCCCCAGCAGCAGATGGTTTTTGTTAACTTAGTTCAAAACATTAACAGTTCAAAAGTTGAATCTCTCACAATGAGGGCTTCTAGTTAGAAATACAAAGTCCCATAGTTCCTCTGGTTCTGTTGGTCTCCATCTTTGTGTCCTAACTCTCTCTTTGGTTCTTCACCTGATCCAGACCAAACATGGACACACCTGACATCCTCTGCAGTCACCATCCACCACTGCTCACTGCAATGGCCTCTGCCGCTATGGCCTCCTTAAAGGAATTGAGGCTTTTTTTTGTGAAGGTGACAGCTGCAGCTTCCCTGCCCTAAAAGAAGTCACAGCCGTCATCTTTACAAAGGGGAGCCAGTGTCCCTTACAGCAGGCCACGGCTGTGGGGGCCACTGCAGTGTGCAGTGGTGGATGGTGGTGGCGCTAGGTGGTGGTGGATGGTGGCAGCAGCTAAGATAGGGAGGGGAAGAGGGCAGGGGATAGACTGTGGGGGTGGGTAGTTGTGGGGCTGGCTTGCTGCCTATCAGCCCATAGATCAGATGATCAGCAGGCCCATAGGCAGAATGGGAAGGCCATAAGAAAAGAGGGAAAGCTAGCCTTCCCTCTCTTCATATGGGGGAAAAAATAAAAATGGATAAATATACATCCCTTTGTATTTCTCGGGGTGTCTGGAACTCACAAATATGAAGGGATGAATATTTAATGAATCAGTGATTTTTAATGAATATCATGATTCATTTTTTTTAATTTGTCCCCATGTCTACTCTCTACCACAACACCACTGTGATGGCTTCAGCATTTCCTGTTTAAAGCAGACTTTTGCTTCCCTAGACTTGATGAAAAGAGTTACAGAATATCTATCCTGGCAGAAAGGCCTGTATGGCAAAATATAAAGAACAGGGATTTGTGGACTCAAGAGACATTTTGTGATAACCTTCAGTGTGATGTGAATCCTATTCATTAGGATATTTTCATCATAAATGCATTCTGGGGATGATTTTTTGAAGGCAGCTCTTCTGAAAGTGTAACTCTGTTTTCAAAAATGATTGAACAGTAGATGTACACATTTATCTTTAAAAAATGATCATTCTTCTTTATCTTTCAGACAAATGTGATGAACCACTGGTCTCAAGTCTTCCCCCCTCCTTCTTCAGCAGTTCGTCATCAATGCCATCTACATCAAATAGCTATGCACCAGGATTTGCAAAGCTAAACAAGAGAGGAGGTAAGAATCTTTCTTCTGGGTGTGTTCTGATCTAGGCATGTCAACTGAGGAAGTTATTCGATAAATGGAGTTTAACCTTTTTTTAGACAAAATTAAAAGGTGTTTAGAAGATTTCAGAATGAAAGTTGGACACCAGAGAATAGAACTGATGGCTTCATCTCTATGGATCCTTTACAGAAATAATTGATACGATAGGAATATGGTTTGAAAGCCATAATGAGGGAATGTCCCCTGAACATATGGAGGTCATGTGCCATGGATTAGATTATGAAAGGAGTCTTGGCCAATGGAGAGGTTGGAAAGGTTAAAATAGCATCAGTAATTTCTGTCCCAATTAGAGAAATGCAAAATTATATATGGCTGCTGATTTCTTCTCTTTATCAACTCAAGTGCTTGTTTTGACATATAAAGCCCTAAACGGCTTGGGACCTGGATACCTGAAGGACTGCCTCCTTCCATATGAACCTACCCAGCAATTAAGATCTAGCCAGGGGGCCCTTTTGAAAGAGCCGTCCCTCAAGGAAGTAAGAGGGATGGCTTGTAGAGAAAGGGCCTTTTCGGCAGCTGCCCCCAGACTATGGAATGCCCTCCCGAGTGAGATTCGTCTGGTGCCGATGCTGATGACATTTCGGTGGCTGTTGTTGTTTTAAAAATGTGTAGGTGTGTATGGATAAGGGTATAAGAAGGCTCCCTTGTAGGTCCCTGAGAAAACGGCCCATAGCCAGGTCTGATAAGTGAACTCCATCACCTGTATACAACTCACGGTGGTTTCCTTTTATGTCTGGATGCCAAATTATAGATCCCAGACCAGCCTTCATGGCTCAGCCAACTTCCTGGTTAATGCCATGCCTTGCACGGTTGATACACCTAGGATCACATTCTGCTCTCCATTACAGTTTGGGGGATTATATTAGACCACATAATTCTTGTGGTGGACAGCCCACACATCAATCCTGTCAGTCTTTTTAGAGCTCTAGTGCAGGAGCCTATGACAGGACAGGAGAGATGGAGTCAAGAGAACTGAAGGAGACAGAGAGTCAGTTAGGGAGAAGATTGTGATGGGTTTAGACAAGAGATTGGAAAGTTGGTGGGTTAGAGAATATAAAAGAGTTAAAAGTAATAAGAAATACATAGACTGTCAGAATATTGAGACCTTGATTAAAGCGAATGAATACAAGCAAGTGTGTATGTAATCAAATCCACGTTTATTGAATGAATAATAAAAGAACATCTAAGCTTTTACTTATGCGATTTACCTACCAAACCATAAATAAACCTTGTTATATTTGACAGCAATAGTTTGAGATTCATAACTGGTACAGTGAGGGTAATATCCTCTGGTGGCAGCGTAAAAGGGTGAAAACAACAAGTCGTGTCTGAAATTGAACCTGTGTGAGTGGAAAAACAAACAGGGGACTTAAATCTTTGTGAAGACCACCTTCCAACCTTCTTTATTGGTTCCTCACCATAACCCAATGCAGCTGCTGTGGACACTGCTCCTATTTTAAAGAAATGAGTGCCAAATTTCCAACCTACAATACCTGCTTCCTGAAGACCCTGAGAAGTAATAATCCAGAACTGATATCTTGTAAGCAGTGAGACATCATTACGGCAAAAAAGATCAGCACCTGAGTCATCCCTTATCTGTATAAATTCAGAAATGACCCTAACTGGACAAAGATCTTTGACACAACAAATTCCTAAACTGATCATGTGCCCCTTTCCATGCTGATCAGTCTTGGATTGGCGTAGATGGAACAAGACTTTGTCTTCGGAGACCAATAAGTCATCCATTTGTAATGCCATCTTTGAATTTTCCTCCTTGGATGCCCTTACCAATTCACTAATCTGAAAATCTCCAAAGAAAGCACTCAGAGTGACCACCCTACATAATTTGACCTCATACTGATTTGTACACACTTTATCCCAAACTTTACTCAGCTGCAACAACATTTTGGGTGACATTGGGGTACGCTTGTCCTCCTGTCTATCCCTTTCCTTACTCCAACCCTCAATCATTTTTCTAACTCTGAAATCACTGGCAGGGTAAGGACAACCATGTGCTTTGGCATAAAAGGCAAGGGCAGACATCTTTCCCTGAATGGTGCAGGGAGCCAAACCTTTTCGATGGAGAAACACTCTGTATTGCTGCCAATGATCGACTGTCATAGGGCACGGATGTCCCATGCCTACCCCGCTGCAAAAAGCAAAAAAATTCTTCACATGCAGCTGCGTAGCTGCGCCTGGTACTGGGAGCAATCACTAAACTGATTGCCCTGTTGGCTTCACTCCTCCAGTTCTCCAGACCTCCTGAGGCAATGTTTCTGAACAAGCTTGCGCTTTTGGAACCAAAGCCCTGAACTAGTTGATCTGTTGATGGGACAGGGCGTCAGCCAGCTCATTCTTAACACCAGGCACATGACAAGCCTGGAATGCAATATTAAATTCCAAACATTGCAGGGTAAATGCTCTCACCAGTCACATGACTCTCGGTGATTTAGACTTCAGTGTATTCACCACACGAACAACTGCCATATTGTCACATCAAAAGGTGAGTGCTGAATTGGCCCAACAATCCACCCAAAGCCATAAGGCTCCAAGGATCGGGGGGGGAATCCAAAAATGTAAGGTTATGGGTGACTTCAGAGTCACTCCATTCCCTCAGCCACAGGCTTCTAAAGTAAATTCCATAGCCCACTGACCCGGCGACGTCAGACTGAAGCTGGAATTCAGCGCCCAAGCATAGCTCTTCTCTCCAGAAGGAGATTCCATTGAATCCATCAAGGAAACATAACCAAGTTCATAGGTCATCCCTCGTGCCTGCTGAAATTCTCCTTTTATGATGTGGCTTCATTAAGCCACTCATGGCTCTGCAAAGCCATCTCAAGAAGGCCCTGCTAGGGGCAATAACCTTGCAAGCAAAGTCCAAGTGGCCAACCACCTCCTCATGCTCCTTCAATGTGACTTTTCTACACTGCAGCAAGTGCCAAATTTGAATCCTAAGATCAATCAATTTATTTTCTGGCAACTGGCTAGATTGTTGAACAGTGTCCAATTCAATCCCCCCAAAGGTGATCACTGTAGCTTGGCCCTCTTTTCATCTGCTAAGGGTACACCTAGTTCACTAGCAATGACTTGAAAAATACTGATAAGGAATGCACATTGCTCAAATCCTGGCTTCCCACAAAATAAAAAAATGTTCAAATAATGAACGACTTGGGAAAGCCCCACCCTATGCTTAAAATGTTCAAAGCAGCACAAGAAATTGAGCAGCCCATCAGCATTGCCCTAACCATATAAAAGAAACCCTCAAAATGAAAACCCAGCAACTCAAAATCATTGGGATGAACAGGAAGCAGACAGAAAGCAGATTTAATATCCACGTTTCCCATTTCGGCTCCGTGTCCACAAGATTTGACCATTCATATGGCAGCGTCAAAAGACGTATAACAGACCATGCAGAACTCTGGTGGAATTTTATCATTTACAGAATTCCCTTCTGGGTATGATCCGTGATGAATAAGGCAGTATTCACCTGGTGTCTTCTTAGGGACTACCCCCGGGGGAAAACCCACAAATTAGGCATGGGAGATTCTCAGAAAGGTCTGGCCACCCTGCCTTCTGCCACTTCTTTCTCAGTTTTTTGCCTCAACACCTCTTCCATGCCCCTAACAGATTCAAGGCTGCTGGCTGAAGTGGCCTGCCTAATGCCTTGAACGGGAATGGTAAAACCAAAATTAACCCATCTAACAAATAATGGGCTGTCTCCCTAACCAGATATTCACACAACCATTCTGCCAAAACAGCTGTTGTAAACCTTCCATGAATCACAGCATCTGACTTGAAGAGGACCACTGTGGGTATGGTGCCGTCCAAGGCTTCGAAGCCGGTATGGGCCCAACTTCAACTGAATGGCTAATGCTGTAATTATTGGGCATTAAACTAGCTGGATTAGAAGAAAAAAAACAGCGGATTGACTTCACCCCAAGGCCACGTACCATCTCTATGTTGAATGTGTCTTGTGGGTGCAGACTCACCTGAAACCACTAACTCCAGCAGCACCGGGGTGGCTTAATGCATCTCAGCCCCTTGCTAGCTGCTACTGATGGAAACAGCATCTGAACCCGATTGCCCGCTGTAGCATTTACCCTCATGGCCCCTGTTTGTCTCACTAAACACAGAGCTCACAAAGAGAAACCAAAACACCTCTTGACACGCTGCCACCAGTTGATCTCCTTATCAACTTACTTTACTTTAAAAAATGAAGGTCCATTCAGTACTGACTTTTAAAATAAAACATGTTTATTGATTGCAGTTGGTTTCTGGAACAATTCATAAGCACATTCTTCAAGTTTCATCAAGCTTCAATATTAACCTTCTATAGTAATTATCACAATTTACACTCAGACTAATCACTCCTCAGACCCCAAACTATCCTTCTCTCTCTGATTCCTAACACAGACTCTGACTGACTGGCTAGACTAGACTGACTCCTCCTCTCTCAGGCCCCACCTTTTAACATCTCTTTCAGCCCCCACCTCTTAACCACATTAGCCTATAACTCATGAATAATACATAACGTATTGTATAACAAGGGTGAACACTACACCCACCAACCAAAATACCTGCTTCCAGTTGAGAAATTTGACCCTCTGTCTGCAATCCTGCATCACCATCTGGATCCCTCAAGGGCTCCTGCCGTTCCTCCAAAACCACCTCTACAGGAATGGGCTAATGGCACACCGGAACCACAGCAGTAGACACCACCCCTGCAGCTGCTGAGCACTCCTTCTCTAAAAGAGCAATTTGTGACATCATTACATCACCAGCTGCCTTAACTCAGGCATCCCACATGTTTTTGATTTTCTATTTGACCTTCTTGGAGTAGCAGCATCTGAAGCCTGCCTAGCCAGAGCCCTTTTTTGCTCAAGTTTACTTAGCCAGTATTGAACTGTAGTCTGTCCACTCATCCTCATCTGAGGACAAAATTGCAGGCTGAACCCTAGCTGGAGCCTCACACTTTGCAGGCTGTTGGCCCTTCTTAGCACCCTGTTCCTTCTCAGGCCCCATAACAATAATTTTATCTATCAAAATAGAATAGAAGCAGCTGTATTAACCATGTTATTCCTCCAGATAATTACCTTAACATCAACTTTTTCCCCCCAAAGGATATAGGGAGAAAATGGAAAACCAAATTATGAAAAACCAAGCACCCAACCAAGATGTATAAACTTCTATCACTATACCAATTCCTCTTAATGATTAAAATTACTAGTTCCATTTTTAAGCCAAACAACAACCAAATAATAGTAAGAAATTCAGAAAACTTTAGCTCAAATTCCCTAATTTGCTTAAATATTAATCAACCTCCCCACCAACTAAATCACTACACCAGGGAACAATCAAAGAAAATGCCGAAGGGGGTAGGGATAGGGTAATGATTACCACCTTACACCCCCCAAACTAATATTAAGCAAGTCAACAAGGGAAATAATTAATTATGAAAGGAAGCCCTTAATAAGAAAATTAATGAAAGAGAAACCAGTTGGGTTATGCCAATGTGTGACCCAAATCCAAAGCTGTAAAGATAGCTAACAACAAAGTTAAATAAAAGAGACTGCAATTAAGTAATAAAATGAAAAAGAAAAAACAGCTGTGAAGCACTAAACGAGCAATTGGAGATAAGCCATGGCGGGAAAAATGAAACCTCTCCTCATCTGGCTACACAGCTTACCTCCTTGCAAGAAAAATAGCAAAGAGGCTGAGCCAAAGGGACCATTGCTTATTAAAGGCTCCTCCTCTCCTTGGAAGTGGCGTCATTCAACTGTGACACCGCTTTCCAGGCAGGAGAGCAAAGCTTCCCTGCCATGATGACTGCGCACAGTGGCAGAAAGGTCATCCTCTAGGAATCTGCCCAGTCCCCTTTTAAAGGCATCTAGGCCAGATACCATCATCACATCCTGAGGCAAGAAGTTCCACAGACTAACAACACACTGGGTAAAGAAATATTTTCTTTAGTCTGTTCTCACTCTCCCAGCACTCAATTTGAGTGGATGCCCCCGGTTCTAGTATTGTGTGAGAGGGAAAAGAGCTTCCCTCTATCCACTTTATTCATCCCCTGCATAATTGTATACGTCTCAGTCATTTCACCCCTCAAGCGCCATTTCTCTAGACTAAAGAGCCCCACATGCTGTAGCCTTTCCTCATAAGGGAGGTTCCCCAGCCCAGTCATCATTTTAGTCACACTCCTCTGCACTTTTTCCAGTTCCATTATTTCTTTTTTGAGGTGCGGCAACCAGAACTGTAGGCAATACTCCAGGTGTGGCCTTACCATTGTTTTGTACAATGGTATTATACTGTTGGCTATTTTATTTTCAGTCCCCTTTCTAATGATGCCTAGCATGGAATTGGCCTTCTTCGCTGCTGCTCCTCATTGGATTGACACTTTAATTCAGCTATCCACCAGCACACCAAGTTCTCTTTCCTGATCCATCACGGACAGCTCAGAAACCATTAAATGATAAATAAAGTTTTGATGTTTGCCCCTGTCTTCAGAACTTACAGTATGAAAATCAAGAACCGCTTTATGAATTTTTTTTAATAAGTGTTGGAAATGTAAAATACAGGAGGGCAATTTTAACCATAATGAGTGGACAGGTGGGGAAGCAGAAAATTATTGGAGATTATTGCAGATTAGTATATGAAATGTTGAAAAAAATTGTAATTTGTGAGATCAGTTAAACTGGAATAGTGTTGAGTATTATGTCTGAGATTGTAGATAAAGAAATGAAACATTTGATAATACACTAATTACTGTAGCTATAATATGGGAAACATTGGAAGAAAACAGAAAAACAGATTTTTAAAAGGATGCAAAAATTTGGAATTATTTTATATTTGGACTCAAAATATGGACTGGAAGGCATAGATAAAAGAAGAATGTGAAGGTTCAATCAGGGAATGAAGAGATTAGTAACTATAGTAATTCTTGTAAAACCTGTTATGACGGATGCCCCACGTCACACCTGTCACTCATAGCTCGAACTCATTTGCATAAGCTTATGAGAGGACAGGAGGGGCAGAGGCAGAGAGACGGTTAAGGCAGTTAGAGAGAGAGAGAGGGAGTGAGGGAGAAGGAAAGGAGAGAGGTTTGCCGAGAGAGAGGGATAGTCAGAGAAAGAGTGAGAACTGTAACTAATAAAAATAAGCTGGTTAAAATGAATAAATCAAAAACAGGAGGTGATTGAATGTGTGGCAGAATACATGATATTCCAGTGATTTTGATTCTGTGAAATGAATAACGAACATCTGTGATCCTGAATTACCCTTGTCTCGTCTAGTCATTTAGTCATGTCCGACTCTTCATGACCCCATGGACCAGAGCACGCCAAGCCCTCCTATCTTCCACTGCCTCCCGTAGTAGTGTCAATTTCATGTTGGTTGCTTCGCAGACACTGTCCAGCCATCTCATCCTCTGACGTCCCCTTCTCCTCTTGCCATCACACTTTCCCAACATCAAGGTCTTTTCCAAGGAGTCTTCTCTTCTCATGAGCTAGCCAAAGTACTGGAGCCTCAGCTTCAGGATCTGTCCTTCCAGTGAGCACTCGGGGTTGATTTCTTTTAGAATTAATAGGTTTGTACTCCTTGCAGTCCATGGGGCTCTCCAGAGCCTCCTCCAGCACCACAATTCAAAGGCATCAATTCCTTGGCAGTCTGTTTTCTTTATGGTCCAGCTCTCACTTCCATACATCACTACAGGAAAAATCACAGCTTTGACTATTCAGACTTTTGTTGGCAAGGTTATGTCTCTGCTTTTTAAGACTTTAACTCCTGGCTAGGCCCAAATAACCCTTCCCTTGCTTCCCACCTGAATTGGATCTGGGATGACTCCATCCCCCCTACTTTCCTAGGTTCCAGACTCTCTCTTGATCCCTCATTCAACCAACATACCCCTCTGCTGATTAACTTATGCTTAGAATTCAACCTACACATTCTTAACGGATCCCTGCCCAGTGATTTTCCTGGTAAACTAACTCACTTCTCCCATAGAGGGGCTAGTGTCCTTGACTATGCTCTTGTTACCTCTGATATTCTCCCCTCTATTCTTGATTTCACTGTTCAACCCCGTACCGACAGTGACCATTCTCCAATTTCTTTGCAACTGCACTTCCCTGCTTGCCCCCAGCGTCCTCTATCTTTCCCCCCGCCCCCTACGTATATCCATAAATGGACCCCCGAAACTGCCGTCTCTTTTTCCCAGTGGATTTCAAGACCGGAGATACTAACTCTATCTCAGGACCTTGCATCCACCCATTCACCTTCCTCTGCCATCGCCTCCTATGAGTTTCTCATACACCCATTAACTGAAAATCTGAGAACTTCCTCCATTCTGCGCCCCTCTCCCTTACCTCACTTTCAATCCCCAACTTCCTCTTGGTTTGATGCTGACTGTTGGGCTGCCAAAAAATTTATCAGACAATTCTTCCATTCACTTCAATCTAATCCTTCCCCTGATATGTTGAACCTCTATTTCTCGCTGAGGAAAGCTTGCGCCTCCTTCCTAGAATTTAAGAAACATTCTGCCGCCCAACAAAGCTGGAACTTACTACACAATGCAATTCAAACTAATATTATTGGAATGTAAAATATAAATTGGCAGTAGGTTTAACAAATGAAGATGAGACAGAAATGCAGAACATAATGATAGCTCGTTGAACCATAGAATCATGAAGCTGGAAAAGGCCTATAAAAACTATTGGTCCAACCTTCTGCTCAATACAGGAATCAAAATCAAAGTATATCTGACAGATGGCTATCTAATTTTTCTCTTGAAAGCCTCCAGCCTCCCGAGTAATTGGTTCCATTCCTGCACTGCTCAAAGAGTTAGGAAGTTTTTCCTAGTATTCAACTAGAATCTGGGTTCCTGTAACTTGAGCCCATTGTTGTGTGTCCTGCACTCACTGATGACTGAAAACTGATCCTGACCCTCCTTTGTTTGAAAGCTTTTCAAGTACAGTATTAGAAACGTACCATCGTATTTATCCTCACTCTTTATTTCTTTGGGCAAAATATGTCCAGTTATTTCAAGTCTTTCATCACAGGGCTTTGTTTCCAGTTCCCCGATCATACTTGTTGCCCTTCTCTGAACTTGTTGCAGTTTGTCAGCATCCTTCTCCAGGTGAGAATGAACTGAATGTAGGTCTCAAGATGAGGGCTAATCAGTGTGAAACTGAGGGAAACTAGCACCTCACAGGATCTGAAGACTCTACTTAAGTTAACTTGGCTAAAAGTCGTCGTTGTTTAGTCGTTTAGTCATGTCCGACTCTTCGTAACCCCATGGACCAGAGCACGCCAGGCCCTCCTATCTTCCACTGCTTCCCGGAGTTCTGTCAATTTCATGTTGGTTGCTTCGCAGACACTGTCCAGCCATCTCATCCTCTGTCGTCCCCTTCTCCTCTTGCCGTCATACTTTCCTAACATCAGGGGCTTTTCCAGGGAGTCTTCTCTTCTCATGAGCTAGCCAAAGTACTGGAGCCTCAGCTTCAGGATCTGTCCTTCCAGTGAGCACTCGGGGTTGATTTCTTTTAGAATTAATAGGTTTGTACTCCTTGCAGTCCATGGGGCTCTCCAGAGCCTCCTCCAGCACCACCATTCAAAGGCATCAATTCCTTGGCAGTCTGTTTTCTTTATGGTCCAGCTCTCACTTCCATACATCACTACAAGAAAAATCACAGCTTTGACTATTCGGACTTTTGTTGGCAAGGTGATGTCTCTGCTTTTTAAGATGCTGTCAAGGTTTGTCATCACTTTTCTCCCAAAAAGCAGGCGTCTTTTAATTTCGTGACTGCTGTCTCCATCTGCAGCGATCATGGAGCCCAAGAAGGTAAAATCAGTCACTGCCTCCATATCGTCCCCTTCAATTTCCCAGGAGGTGATGGGACCAGTGGCCATGATCTTAGTTTTTTTGATGTTGAGTTTCAGGCCATTTTTTGCACTCTCGTCTTTCACCCTCATTACAAGGTTCTTTAATTCCTCCTCACTTTCTGCCATCAGAGTGGTATCATCTGCATATCGGAGGTTGTTGATATTTCTTGCGGCACTCTTAATTCCGGTTTGGGATTCCTACAGTCCAGCCTTCTGCATGATGTATTCTGCATATAAGTTAAATAAGCAGGGGGACAATGTACAGCCTTGTCGTACTCCTTTCCCAATTTTGAACCAATCAGTTGTTCCAAATCCAGTTCTAACTGTTGCCTCCTGTCCCACATATAGGTTTCTCAGGAGATAGACAAGGTGGTCAGGCACTCCCATTTCTTTAAGGACTTGCCATAGTTTGCTGTGGTCCACACAGTCAAAGGCTTTTGCATAGTCAATGAAGCAGAAGTAGATATTTTTCTGGAACTCTCTGGCTTTCTCCATAATCCAGTGCATGTTAGCAATTTGGTGTCTAGTTCCTCTGCCCCTTTGGAATCCAGCTTGTACTTTTGGGAGTTCTCGGCCTGCCTTGTAGGATTTTGAGCATAACCTTGCTAGCATGTGAAATGAGTGCAATTGAACAGTACTTGGAGCATTCTTTGACACTGTCTTTCTTTGGGATTGGGATGTAGACTGATCTTTTCCAATCCTCTGGCCACTGTTGAGTTTTCCAAATTTGCTGGTATATTGAATGTAGCACCTTAACAGCATCATCCTTTAAGTTTTAAATAGTTCAACTGGAATGCCATCACCTCCACTGGCCTTGTTGTTAGCCAGGCTTTCTAAGGCCCACTTGACTTCACTCTCCAGGATGTCTGGCTCAAGGTCAGCAACTACATTGTCTGGGTTGTCCGGGATATCCAAATCTTTCTGATATAATTCCTCTGTGTATTCTTGCCACCTCTTCTTGATGTCTTCTGCTTCTGTTAGGTCCCTCCCATTTTTGTCCTTTATCATGTTCATCTTTGCACAGAATGTTCCTCTAATATCTCCAAATTTCCTGAACAGATCTCTGGTTTTTCCTTTTCTGTTATTTTCCTCTATTTCTTTGCATTGTTCATTTAAGAAGGCCCTCTTGTCTCTCTTTCCTATTCTTTGGAAGTCTGCATTCATTTTTCTGTAGCTTTCCCTATCTCCCTTGCATTTTGTTTCCCTTCTCCTCTCTGCTATTTGTAAGGCCTCATTGGACAGCCACTTCCCCAGCGAGACGGAGGAGATACATTGCCCTGTGGTTTGAGATGTAACTCTGCCATACTGCTAGAGAAACATTGTTCCCTCACCGCTGATACAGTGTCCAGAATATTCATTCGAATATCTAGAGTCCTGGACCTACTGGAAAAACTGCATTCCACGTTAACACAGACCCCATCTTGTTGCTCCGCACCTGCACTCGCCTCAAAGGTCACTACTCAGTCATTCGACCCTCTTCGAGCAGCGCTGACCGATGTCCCTCCTCCTAAGACCCGCCTTCCCTCAGCATCCACGCCATTCCAACTGGTTTACCAGGCCCGTGTGGTTGTCATCTCCCTCCATCATATGGATCGATACCATCAACATCCGAAATGGGCCAACATCCAGCAAGTCAAGAACCACCTGGCTACACTCCTCCGGATCCCAGCGACGTCTATTGATCTAGTGTCCCTCACCAAACTATCCCCGTTAGAGCGATTGCCCAGAATCCTTCTTGAATTTCACTCAGACTCCATTCCCGGACGTTTATTTGCCACTTCCAGTACTCTACATGGAAAAGGGGTATGCCCCCACCGCTTCTTCCGGAACCTCACCGTTTCTAAACTTTTGCCGAATCTCCTCCACCCAGTGAGGCAAACATCGAAAACTACTTTTCCTAAGAATGCTTACTCTGCTCAGACTGATCCCCTTTGTTCCCCTGCACCAGCCCCCCCTACTGAACCTGAATTTCCCTCTCTACCGTATCCTTTTACTCTTGCAGCAGGAACCCATACAGCACTGGGCAATGCACCCTCTAATAACTCTGAACGCTCGGTAAACCTCCTACCAGCCCAGCCCCTAATTTCCCCTGCTGCCCAACCCAAACCAGTAATCCCTCGGACCTCTAATCCTAATCCTACCTCAGCAGACCACGACTCCCTTCCCCTCTCCCCCCTCCCCTCTACACATATCCCTATCCCTCTTTCCCCCATCTGCATTGTGAAGAGAGGCTCCCTGGCCGACTCTCCTTTCTTAACTGATGCCTCACCCCAACTCCCCCTCCCCTCATGCTCTGATCCCATAACTTCAACCATAGCTTTCAACCGCATAACCCCTCCTGTTCCCTCCACTAGCCCTGATCACAACCTTTGACTATTCAAGCCTGCCCACTCTTCTTCTCCACCGCCATCCCCACATTGCCTCAACCTTCTAAGCTGGAATATTTGTGGATGGCGTGGGAAAAGTGTTCACCCTGACTTTATTGCTTACCTTTCTTCCTTTGATCTAATTTTCCTCCAAGAAACCTGGTCCCTAACCCCTATCCAGCTCCGGGGTTTTTCCTCCTTTTTCATTCCAGCATTCAAGCACCAACAGAAAGGACGCCCCTGTGTGGGCCTCTGCTGCTTCTTCAGTCCTTCTCTCTCACAACTTGCTACCTGCCTTCCCTCCCAGTCTTCTTTCTTTCAACCCATCCAGTTACTTACCCCCAATTACAAATTACTCATTCTCAACATTTACATTCCCCCTCCTTTCTCTGTCTCTTTCCCTCTGTGGGAAGACATCAAAACTTTCCTGTCAGACTACCTCCGGACCAACCCCTCTGTTTGCTTACTCCTGCTAGGAGACTTTAACTCCAGGCTAGGCCCAAATAACCCTTCCCTTGCTTCCCACCTGAATTGGATCTGGGATGACTCCATCCCCCCTACTTTCCTAGGTTCCAGACTCTCTCTTGATCCCTCATTCAACCAACATACCCCTCTGCTGATTAACTTATGCTTAGAATTCAACCTACACATTCTTAACGGATCCCTACCCAGTGATTTTCCTGGTAAACTAACTCACTTCTCCCATAGAGGGGCTAGTGTCCTTGACTATGCTCTTGTTACCTCTGATATTCTCCCCTCTATTCTTGATTTCACTGTTCAACCCCGTACCGACAGTGACCATTCTCCAATTTCTTTGCAACTGCACTTCCCTGCTTGCCCCCAGCGTCCTCTATCTTTCCCCCTGCCCCCTACGTATATCCATAAATGGACCCCCGAAACTGCCGTCTCTTTTTCCCAGTGGATTTCAAGACCGGAGATACTAACTCTATCTCAGGACCTTGCATCCACCCATTCACCTTCCTCTGCCATCGCCTCCTATGAGTTTCTCATACACCCATTAACTGAAAATCTGAGAACTTCCTCCATTCTGCGCCCCTCTCCCTTACCTCACTTTCAATCCCCAACTTCCTCTTGGTTTGATGCTGACTGTTGGGCTGCCAAAAAATTTATCAGACAATTCTTCCATTCACTTCAATCTAATCCTTCCCCTGATATGTTGAACCTCTATTTCTCGCTGAGGAAAGCTTGCGCCTCCTTCCTAGAATTTAAGAAACATTCTGCCGCCCAACAAAGCTGGAACTTACTACACAATGCAATTCAAACTAATAATCACAAACAATTGTGGGCTTTGGTCTCCTACACATCTTCTTCCGTTGACCTCTGCTCGCCGATTTCCATACCAGCTTCTGTTTGGACTGAGTATTTCTCCACAACCTTGGCCTCTTCTCACTCTACCCTAACCAATCCCACTCCTCCTCCAAACCTCCCACTCTGGCCTCCGGTTGCCCTTGAAGAAATCACAGAGTTGATTTCCTCCTTAAAACCCCGGAAAGCCCCTGGTCCAGACGGGATCTTTCCCAAACTCCTACTCAATAACCCTACATGGTGGTCTCCTTTCCTCTCTAATCTTTTCACCCTTATCAACAACTCTGGTCTTATCCCTTGCTCTTGGCTTTCCTCAACCATTGTTCCAATTTTCAAAAAAGGTGACCCCTCTCTCCCAAATAACTACAGACCTATCAGCCTCCTATCCTTTATAGGAAAACTGTACTCCAAATACCTCCTCTTGAAACTCACCTCCTGGTCTTCTTCCATCGGGCTCCCTGCCAAGGAACAGATCGGTTTCCGCCCAGGTGCCTCCACATTGGATCATACCTTTACACTCTCCTTCTTGATCAGTAAATACACTAAACACCACGGCGCTAAACTGTATTCAGCCTTTATTGATCTTAAAGGTGCATTTGATTCGGTCAATAGAGATTTACTTTGGAGGAAACTCTCCAACTGGGGGATTGACCAACGCCTCCTGTTCTTAATACAGTGCTTACATTCCTCCAACACATGCCGAATCAGGATTGATCGTGCTGGCACCCTGACAGATAACATCCCTGTCACTAAGGGTGTACGCCAGGGATGCATCCTAGCCCCCCTTTTATTTAATCTCTTTCTTGCTGACCTTCCTTCCCTCCTAACCGGTACCGATTTCTCCCCTCCTGCTCTAAACAATTCACCTACCACCCTCCTCATGTATGCAGATGACGCCCTTCTTTTATCTATCACCAAAATGGGCCTCCGCAAGCTTCTCTTCTCCTTCCAACAATACTGCTCCAACAACGACCTGATTATAAATTCAGAGAAAATTAAAATATTAGTTTTCGGTAAATCTTGGGCCCCGTCATCCTGGAGAGTTGGTAATTTCATATATCAACAGGTTCAGACCTTCAGGTATCTGGGGATCCTTTTCCACTTCCGGCACTCATGGAGCCCACACCGCAATTCTGCAGTTGCATCCTCCTCCCTTTCCCTCAATGCAATCTCCCGTTTTCATTTCCACTCTGGCAACCAGTATGTCCCTGCTGCCATTAAAATCCTATATTCCAAGACATTCTCCCAATTACTCTATGGAGTCCCTATTTGGATCGAGGCAGCAAACTCTGAAATTGACAAGGTGGCCGCCTCCTTTCTCAGGAAAATTTTTGGGATCCCCAGTCTTATCAGACTCTCCACCATCATCCTAGAACTGGGTATCCACTTACCCTCTACCCTAGCCTGGACCATTACCTTCAAGTTCTGGCTCAGAATTCATCTCCTAACCCCTTCTAATTCAATCTTACAAGACCTATTAAAGGACTCTTTTATTCCCAGGTGGCTTCATTTCATTGAAGCCAAATTATCCTCACTATCTCTTTCTGTCGAAACCTTAGCCGACATGAACCTCCACTCAGCACATCAAACCATTAGGTCCAGCCTTTATGATCTCAAATATGCAACCTTATTCTCCCAAATGAACCCTACCTGTTCCCCTCTCGCTTTTGGCCTATCCCCCTCCCTCGGCCGTCCCTCTAACTACTTTAACCAACTGTCCAATCCTCAAAAAAGACGAGCTTTCATGCTCGCCAGGCTGAATATTTTCCCATCCGCAGCCCACTTCGGAAGATTCACAAGAACTCCTCATTCCAATAGACTGTGCCATTTCTGTGCACTTGAACCTGACTCCCTGGATCACATTCTACTCCTGTGCCCAACTCACAGTACCCCTCACAAGCGACTGCTAGGACCACTTCTCTCTTCCCTCTCCCTCTCCTTCCCTGACCCTTCCCCCATACTACTGAGTGATTTCTCGACTTCTATTACCAATCAAGTAGCCGAATTCCTCCTCATTGTTACAAAGACCTCCCCCCTCCCCATATCCCCACAAATTTTCTCGAACCTAACCTACTATAATCCCTAGCCTGCTCCCCCCTCTACCTGGAACTGGAATGTAACCACGCTGTGCACTCACTTGTATTTTATAATGCCAATAAAGGTTTATAGATAGAGAGAGAGAGAGAGAGACAGCCACTTTGCTTTCTTGCATTTCCTTTTTTTTTTTTTTGAGATGGTTTTTGTTGCTGCCTCCTGTACAATGTTACGAGCCTCTATCCAAAGTTCTTCAGGCACTCTGTCCACCAAATTGAGTTCCTTAAATCTTTACTTCCACTGTGTATTCATAAGGGATTTGGTTTAGATTATACTTGAGTAGCCCAGTGGTTTTTCCTACTGTCTTCTGTTTAAGCTTGAATTTTGCTATGAGAAGCTGATGATCAGAGCCGCAGTCAGCTCCAAGTCTTGTTTTTGCTGACTGTATAGAGTTTCTCTATCTTTGGCTGCAGAGAATATAATCAATCTGATTTTGATATTGCCCATCTGGTGATTTCCATGTATAGAGTCACCTCTTGTGTTGTTGGAAAGGCGTGTTTGTGATGACCAGCTTGTTCTCTTCACAAAACTCTATTAGCTTTTGCCCTGCTTCGTTCTGAACTCCAAGGCCAAACTTCCCTGTTGTTCCTTTTATCTCTTGGCTCCCTACTTTAGCATTCCAGTCCCCTAGAATGAGAAGAACATCTTTCTTTGGTGTCAGTTCTAGAAGGTGTTGTAAATCTTCATAAAATTGTTCAGTTTCAGTCTCCTCAGCAATGGTGGTTGGTGCATAAACTTGGATTATTGTGATGTTGAAAGGTCTGCCTTGGATTCGTATTGACATCATTCTATCATTTTTGAGATTGTATCCCATTACAGCTTTTCCCACTCTTTTCTTGACTATGAAGACCACTCCATTCCTTCTATGGGATTCTTGCCCATAATAGTAGATATGATAATCATCTGAGCTGAATTTGCCCATTCCTGTCCATTTTAGTTCACTGATGCTGAGGATGTCGATGTTTATTCTTGCCATCTCCTGTTTGACCACCTCCAGCTTCCCGAGGTTCATAGATCTTATATTCCAGGTTCCTATGCAGTATTTTTCTTTGCAGCATTGGATTTTCCTTTCACTTCCAGGCACGTGCACACCTGAGTATCTTTTCGGCTTTGGCACAACCACTTCATTAACTCTGGAGCTACTTGTACTTGTCCTCTGCTCTTCCTCAGTAGCATGTTGGACACCTTTCGACCTGAGGGGCCCATCTTCCAGCGTCATATCTTTTAGCCTTTTGTTTCTGATCATGGGGTGTTCTTGGCAAAGATACTGGAGTGGCATTGCCATTTCCTACTCCAGGTGGATTGCATTTAGTCGGAACTCTCCTCTATGTCCTGTCCATCTTGGGTGTCCGTGCACGACATAGCCCATAGCTTCTCTGAGTTACTCAAGCCCCTTCGCCACGACAAGGCAGCAATCCATGAAGGGGTGAATTACCCTAATACCCTTTAATAAACAAGTTCTGTTGTTGTCAGCCAGTGTCAGACTAAAATCCTTTACAGCATGGATAAAGAAATCCACTGGTGGCAGCGAAAGAAAGAGGGAATGTCACCAGCATGAGCCCTTTGGGTTGAGAAAAGAAACAGGGGCATGGGGTGAACATAACACCTATTAAGGTTTTTTTCATTTATATATTTAATTCTAATAGAATTATATAAGTGGATGTAAACATACCCTCACGGGGCTCTGGAATCTTACCCTTCCCCTACCCATGTCCACTCCCCCAACCCCACAGCCCTCTATCCCAAAATTCTATCCATATTGAAAATGCATAAAAATTAAATTTAAAAAATGTTTGCAAGGCGGTGGCACTGGGAAAGGCCTTCCCCAGGCAGCTGTGTCTGGCAATGGTGGGTCTACACAGGCCCCATCATCAATTCCTGTCAGCAGGGATGTAAGAGGATTTTCATGTTAGGCTTCAGTTTCTCAGCAGTTTTTATGGTGTCTCCTTTTGGAGAACCAAGTTGTGTTTGGGTGCTGATTTTCAGGTTCAGAATGATGCAGCTGGGTCCCTAGGATACAGTATGTATTTCTGCAGAAGATGGTGTGCTGGAGTATTGCAGGTGACCACAGGTCTGCAGGCCCTAGAGGCCTAGTTCCCTGCACTGTGTATTGTGTGGTCAGCAATGCTATCACGGTAAGTCTGGAGGGTTGATTATGACCCGAGATGCATTGACAGAGCACAGCATGGTGTCAACCCAGGTCACAGCTGGCCTTGGGTCCATGGTGGCACACCTAAACATTCGTATGCAGCACTCTGAGTCATATTGGAGCAATATTATCCATTTATCTGACATGGGGCTGGAGTTATTTCTGTGTGATATTCAAGGGGGCCTTAGGTCCAAAATTTTGATTAAGGGGGGGCATGGGGCATACTGTGTAGCCCCTATGCAGTGGCGGGTAGTGGCGGAAGTCATGAGTTTGAAGGTGAGTTCAAGCGGGCACCCAATAGGGGTGTGAGCCATCCACAGCGTTGAATGCCCACTGGTTTTGGCACTGGGGTGGGGAGGAGGCAGGGGTCCTCTGGGGCATGGATCATCTTGAGTCCCAAGGCTCATTCAGGATGTATCCTTGAGGGACTTCCAGATTTTACCAAAACTAATCAGTTAAGTCCTGTGTCTGGGGCAATGCTGGCCCCAGGCACGAAGCATGACTCTGCCCTATGTTAGACCCCCTTTTGAAAAAGGAATTTTGTGTTAATGTGTTAACATTCAATAAAGTGTGGCCCATGTTTAACCCATCTCCTGTGTCGAGCCTCATCACTCTGGGTTGGGCGGGCAATTTATGATAATTATTAAGGAAGAATAAGTTATAATTTACAATGTGTTATCAATGAAAATCTGAACTTTATAATTTTATTTTCTCTTTCCCCTTCTCCCCTTACTAACTGCAGATATTCTCAAAATCCTAAGCATGCATGAGAATACCCACACTTCAAATCAGGATTAGCTGGCTTAATGTACTCCAGATGCCAACAACTGCCACAGTGCTCAACCATTCATCATACTTGTAGAAGCAATAGTTCAAAATATCTGGGGGACACTGTGTTGTTTATTCCCTGCTTTAAGTACCCTACAAATCATAGGTCTCTTTTTTCTTAACTAGGTTTGCAAACCTTTTGTAGTAGTTTTACACTGACTTAAGTGCAGAAAAATGTAAGGTGAAGACTCTTTACCACTTAATTTGCATGTCAGGAAGAGTTTGAATTACTTTCTTTCTGTATGTTGGGCAGCTATTAAAGTAAAGGTGTCCTGCAAGGGGGGGGGACTTCACCCAATTCTACATACAAATTAAACTCTTAAAGAAACATGACTTGTTAGTTGAAAGAAACTTTCTTTATAAGTTTCAACTGAAATAGGTCATAATTAACATTATTTGTACTGGAGGACATTGTACCTAGAGAGTTTGAGAAAAATACCATATTATTCCTCCAGTGAGCACAGAAGACCAAAGTAAGTGAAGAGATGAGGCAATGGTAAATTTGTTTAGCCTTGTAACACTTTGGTATTTCACTGTTCTGAAAGGTATGGTGGGAGGGGAGAGGGGGATAATGGGACCAAAATGGAGCTGTTTTTCTTTTTTAAACAGAAGAGAAAGCTATTATCCACATTTCAGTCTCCACAATTAGACTTTCATTATCCTCAAGCAATTTTGAGTTACTCAGTATGATGGAGCATATTATTAATAATCACTTTTTTCTTTTGTGCGGCATCTAGTATGCAGCCAAACATATCTGCGTTTACAAGAAGAAACTGACAAAAAACCTAATTGCAGAGGGAAGGAAAATAAAAAGTCTGCCTCTATATTTCTTTTGCTTTGTTGCAGCTTTGTTTTCTGTGTAGAATGCATACATCAGAATCACAAGAGTTAAGAGTCCTATGTATGCAATATTCATATGTGTTCCTACCAAAAAAAAAAATCTGAATTAAAGTGACTTCTCCAAAGAAGCAGCTCTACACACATCATCACCTTATATGTTTTATGCATTGTTTGTTCTGCTTCTATGCCTGAAACATCCATGGGGAGGAAGTAGACACAGCACAAACTATTCATAAAAGTACTTCAATAGGGAAGGACAATATACTATCTGGGGCAATGAAGTCCTGTTCTTCAAACCCTAGGATTATTGAGCCATCATTGTGGAGACATACTTTGTAAATGTTCAGGCATCTCTTTTGCCTTCTGTCTTCCCAGGCTGAGGCCCAAGCTGAAGCACATAATGCATAAGGCAATAGCCCAGTCTTGGTGGAGTTTCTGTGCACTATGCTAAGGCCCAGAAGAGCATCTCAGGTACTGAAGCGTTTATGTGTCTCTGCCCTTTAAGAAGACAACAGGGAAAGTTTGAAAGGCAAATGGTTAGAGCTGCCAGCACAGTAGCATGGCATTCCCTGAGATTTGTCACCAAAAAACTAAAACAAAGTGGAGGATTTGTGTGATGAAAAGGGTGGGTCTTTGTGTTGTCACAGTAGTACAGCAGGCAAGAATTGAGAGGAAAGAAAGCACAGCACTCACACAAGCAACTTTGTGCTCAGTCAGGGAGCCCTGGTGCCATAGAGTATTGGTAGAAAGGGGTACCCTGACTTTAAAGCATCTTGAACACAAAAGTGAAACTTTATGCCTTTCCATCATTGCTCACTCTAAGATCTGTCTTCCATGACTGAAGATCTGAAGAAGCACAGCAATTCCTTGAGACTTAGAATGTATCTGCATTGTTCATTTGTATCTCCGTTATGCCGGGTTCCACTTTAAAAATGTGACACAAATTTAAGCATACATACGAGGCATGTGCACATGCAGACTACTATGCCAGGGGAATGGATTATTTTGCACCCTAACCAGAAGTCCATTTATTTGGGGGCAGATGTGGAATTGATTCCTTGAAATGCCCCTGCAACTTTTTAAAATTCCTGATATCTAATACAACGTTATACCAAATAGCAGGAATTTAAAAATAAAATAAAAGCACCCACCCAGCTTGCCCACCCTTCAGTCACCTGTCCCCCAATGCAGTGTTCCCTAAGCTTTTCTGGTCCGTGGACTGGCTGGGGAAGGCAGGACACCCCCTGTGCTCATTAGCATGCACGAACAAGTGTGCTCTCTCTCTTTCACAGGCACACACACTCTTGCATGGGTGATGCACCACCATTTGTGCATGTGCACTGGCGCGCACGGGCCAGCACGAGCATGCACTGGCATTTCCACATGCGTGCAAGCGCCCTTGCACATGTGCAAACAGTAGCATAAGCTTGTGCGGGCCCATGGGCACCCATGTGCATGTGCAAATGGCAGTGCGACACTCATGCGGGCATGCCAGAGCGCGTGCGCAGCTGCAAACAGGCAGCAAGGGGGTGAGTGCACGCGGTGGGGCTGCCGAAGGTCTCAGCGGCCCGGTATGGCCCACGCCATGGACCAGCACCGCGGCGTGGACCGGGGGAAGTCTGTCCCAATGTACACCTTTCACATTTTGTTTAAAGTGTGTGTGTGTGTGTGTGTGTGTGTGTGTGTGTGTGTGTGTGTGTGTGTGTGTGTGTGTGTGTGTGTGTGTGTGTGTGTGTGTGTGTGTGTTAACATAAGAAGCCCTTGTGTCCTCTGGAAGCCAAACCAAAAAAAAGAACCTTTTAATTTTTTTAAGTTTGGCGATTCCAGAGGCTCCAGGAGTGCTGAGGGCCCCTAAAAACATGACAAATTACCTCCATGCCTCTCTAGAGGGCACCAAGGAATTTTTTTTGAGGCAATGTGTTTTTTAAAAAACATAATAATTTTAAGGTAGTATGGGGATGCTGATGGAACATTCTTGGACCCTAAGAGGCTGGACGCTCCCTGCAGGACTGGTTTAGGGCCTTAAACAGACACCTGCTTCAACATTCAAAGTATATTGTGAGGAGAAAACATTGTCATACCTTTGTAACAATATTGTGGAAGATGTCAACTATCAATTTGGTTTAGAAGCTCAATTTAGCGATTTTAAGTTTCCATTTAATGTGTGAGAAGGACATAATGAACATTCACAATTTTCCCTCTCCTTAATAAAAATGGACTTCCCCCAAGCCCTTCCATGCAAATTCCAACTGCAGAAGCTGTCACAGTAAGCTGATGAGATGCCAGTCACATGAGACTAAGTGACATCTCATCAGACTCCTTCAGCAGTACCTGGTATTGGAGTTTTGCGCATATAAATATTGAAAAGGATACTGACCAGTGTATGCTGTGCAAGGTATAAGTGTTTATCTTTCCTGAAGAAAACAAGACTTTGTCAAAAAAATATTTCCATGTGAGGTTTTTTTTTGGGAGGGGGTTCCTTGCAAACTCCTATGTGAGATGTTCTTGGGATTTTTCCCCTTCTCATCTCATCATTAATGTGAAATTGTTGCATGTACCTGCTTTCAGAAAACAGTTAAAATTGAAACTGGAAAACATTTCCCTTAGAAATGCCTATCAGGCAACTCTAGATAGTAATCTCTGTGCTCCTTTGAGCTTGGATACACACATTAGTGTACTAGATACAGAGCTGAAGTCTAAGATTGTAGCTTTTTATTTTCACAAGCTAGACCTTGTCAAGTGAGTGTGAATAGCTATGGTGGGCCTTGGTTTAAGTACTTGCTTGATGCTAGATGGTTAGACCATTTTCTGTGTCTCTGATTAAATTTGCAATAAACACTTAGAAATGAACAAAATAGATATGTTGTAAAATTCAGGTGTAATATAATATCTTCTTCCTTCCTCATACATCTAAAAATTTATCCTCTGCACCTTTCAAAAGATTAAAAGTTCAGAGCAAACTCCAAGGACCAGTTTTCATTATTTTCTTCTTGCATGGAGGCATAATTAATTTTTGCTGCAATGTTCTATGAAGAGTAATACAATTATATTTTTTCCTATATCTAATAAATACAGATTGCCTCTATTATTTTAAGTGATTTCAATAAAGGCACTTTTCCTAGAATACATTCAAGCCATCTTTTAGAAATCTTTTAACTATTACTAGGACAAGTACTTTTTCTAATAATAATCGAGTTATTATCAGGAATCATTTTATCATTGCATCAGGTGACAGCTATATTCATGAAACGGAATATTTTATATGTTAGTTTTACCCCCGTGACAAATAGTAAGACTTTTAGGATTTATATTAAACTGGAAAGTATAAACACTACTTACAGGATACTGAGTAGAGGATGGGCAAAAGAGTAACATTTCTTTGGTTCTTGTACGGTGTGCATAGGAGACTTTCTAGTGAATTGTACCATATATTTCTTTTATTAAACATTGGCATCAATTAGATTCACTCTCCATGCCCTGCTGAAACCACTATGAATGATCAAACAGCTCGTGAGTGTCCATAAATGTTTCTACTTGACATTCCACTGTTTGGGAAAGTAGAACTTGATGTTAGCAGACCAGCAGTGAGAGGTAGCCATGTCAAGAAACATTTAGCGAGAGATGGGCATGAACTGAACCGTGAACCAGAAAAACTGATGAACTGGTCTGCTTTGTGATTCTGTCTGTGACCCAGTTGGGAGATCATGTTTTGCCAAAGCAAAATGAATCACCAAACTTTTTTCTGTTGGCACCTCATTTTGCTTCAGTAAAATGGGATGGCTCACCTGCCCCCTTTCCACTGCCCCTGTTTCCTCCCTAATTGCTCCTGGCACTGGCACTGTTGCCTCCTCCTCTTCCTCCTTCACCACCTTCAGAGGCAGTTGGACAGGCTTCCCTGACATGAGCTGGTCACTGCCTCTGAGCATATGCCCACCACCCAGCTGATAGACAGCAGATAGGCCAGGTGGCAGGGAGGCAGAGATGGACCCAAACCACCATGAATCACAATCTAGTTCATTTTCATGTTGTTCTGTGGTTCATGGTTAGCCACAAATCATGACCCATGACAAATTACCATTTTTCTTGTTCATACCCATCTCTAATCTCAGTTGCTGTGAGTGTGAGCAGGTGCATAAAAGGCGAAGTAGATTGTTTGTGAAGTGTTATTTGTTTGCTTGTTTACACCTTCCTTCCTCCCAAAGATGAGACTCAAGTGGAGATGAGCAGATGAAATGTAACTCAATGTGATAACAAACAGGATAAATGGATTCTAAAAACGGGATACTATTTGATTATAAGACTACATCTCATATACATCTTCCACATTAAAGTTCTGGATATTGGGAAGAAGAAATATGAGTTTTAAAAGATAAATGAGAAAACTGTTCACAGCAGTTAAAGGTAAATGTTCCCCTTGACAATTTTTGTCCAGTCATGTTGGACTCTAGGGGCCAGAAATTTTAGAGAAACCTAAAGATTATTTAAATAGTCCATTAACAAAAATTGAGATAAATGCAGTTATTAAAAAACTTAAGCAAGGAAAAGCACCAGGCTGTGATGGACTCACAGATGATTTCTATAAAAATGCAGCTATGTGTCACGTTCCCAGGGGTTACAACAGCAGAGTCCGATAAGCCAGTCCTCTGTCAGAAATTCAGAGAATGCAGAGCCGATATCCAAATACCAAAGCCAGCTCACACAGTGTAGTCCAGGGTCAGAGTCCAAAGCCAAAACACACAACGTAGTCCAAGGTCAGAATCCAGGGTCAGAGTCCAAGGCCAAGGATCCAAAGAACAAGGTTCAAGGTAGTCAGGAGCATGGATGCAAGGCAGAGGTTTGATTTGTTGCTTCCATGGACTTCCAGCCATCTCAGAGCTGCTTATATGGTAAAAACAGTCCTTGAACTGCTGGAAGCCTTTTCATCCTGTCAGAACTCAGAGCTAGTTGATTGGATGTTTCTGCGGGCAGCCTTCAAGCGATCCTCTGACCTTTTCATCATAAGTCTTCCCTGAAGCCTGGCCATCAGCCTGCCTACTGGGGGAGAGAATCTGGGGGTGATTCAGCTGTTTCAGTTTCTAATCACTCAGCATTCTCCTCAGCTACAGTTAACCCCTCAGGTTCTGGATCTTTGGCTGCACTCATGACTGTGGTAGAAGAGAAAGAAGAAATGAGATATACAGCTGTACCTTCAAGGTCATAAAGGGGAAATCATCTGTTACTGAAGATAATTATGTTGCTCCAGACCTTAGTAAAAGAGCTGGAAGGACTTATATATAGTGTATTGTATTGTTACAGTTCACACTTATATGATGGTAAAATAATATAAAATACTATTTAAGATAAATATATATGATAGAAAGGAACCTTATATATATTTAAGAATGTTTAGAATATATGTTTAGAACACTTTAATGTAATGATAAGTATGAGATACAATATTTACAAACAAACATAGATAAGTTGTAATTTGTTATATTAATATATGTATAGATTAAGAGGGTTAGAGCAGGCATGGGGAAGATCTGGTCTTTTACAGGGAATGTTAAATTTTCTGGCTCCATATAATTCCACAGGGCACAGCTCAAACATGAGCTGGAGACTTGTTCTCAATGACCATTGTTGAAACAGGGTGAGGGTGAGAGAGGGGGAAAAGGGTGGGAGGGAATTAGGTATAGTAAACTGGGAGACACTGAAAAGAAAATTAGAAGGAAGTAGACAATCTTGCTTAGTAAAATATGAATATAGACTGTATACCAGAACATATATAAAATCTATTAGACAAATACTGAAAAAGAATATATTTGTAAAGATAGCATATAGAATGTTTGATTGTAGATACTCTCCAAACCCTTTCGTATAATGTGAATGGGTTGGGGTCACCAGTGAAAAGATATAGAGTCATTAAGACTATTCAAAAATTAGGAGTAGATTTGTTGTTCTTACAGGAGACTCACCAAAATAAGAACAAGAAAGAGATAATTAAGCACCCAATGTTAGGTGAACAATATATTGCAAATGGAATCAATAAGGCTAGAGGGGTGGCAATAATCTTTATGAAGAAGTCAAAATTTGAAGTGATTGACTATATGGGAGACCCTGAAGGCAGATATATTATAGTACAAGGAAAATCGGAAGACAAATTATTAACTATTGGTTCTTATTACGCCCCCAACATAGGTCAAGCAAATTTTATGCAGAACTTTTTAAGAAAGGTGAAAGAATTTGCCTGGTGAGAAATTATCCTAGGCGCAGACACAAGTTGTATTTTAAAGAAAATCAACACAACATCAAAAAATAGAAAGGTATCAAATGATAGTAATAAAATTAAGAAACTAATACAGAGATCAGGTTTAATTGACAGCTGGAGGTATTTAAATTCTAAACTGAGAGAATATACATATTTTTCTATGCAATATTGTACCTATTCAAGAATTGATCACTTTCTTATATCAGAGACTTTGGTCCCAAATCTAGACAAAATACAATTTGCCCCTGAGATAGCCTCTGATCATGCACCATTAAAACTTTCTTAGGTCAATGGAGAAAAGAGTAAATCTAGAATTTGGAGACTGGGCTCCAATGTATGTTTAAATATAGAAATTATTGGAAAAATAAAGAAAGAAATTAAAAATTTCTGTGAAATAAATGATACTGCAGAAATAAAATCAGCATTGCTATGGGATGCCCTAAAAGCCTACCTAAGAGGAATATTTATTATGGAACCCTCTATAATAAAAAAAAGAACAAAATAAGCTCCAAGAACAATTAGAAAGTAAAATAAAAAAACTATCAGAACAACATAAACAGCTAGGAACCAAGAACATACTTAATGAACTAAAAAAAATCTACAGCAGAGTAAGAAGCACTGGATACTGCAAAGGTTCAGACTGCTATGAACTATTTAAAGAGAGAATATTATGAACATGGAAATAAAAATACTAAACTGCTATCATATGCAGTTAAAAAGATGGCAGCAAAAGAACAATTGTCTCATTAAAAACAAAGGAAGGAATAATGGTAAGTTCACAGCAACAAATACTCTTTACATTTATGGAATATTATAAAGATTTATATAAATCAGAAGTAACACTGGACATGAACACTAAGAAATTTATGCAAACATTACCAATAAACCAAAATTTAGAGAAACATAAAGATTATTTAAATAGCCCATTAACAAAAATTGAGATAAATTCAGTTATTATCAAACTTAAGCAAGGAAAAGCACCAGGCTGTGATGGATTCACAACTGATTTCTATAAAGTATGGGAAGAAGATGTCATAGAACATCTTCTAAAGCTATTCAACTCAATTTTGGGAAGTGAGAAAATACCAGAGTCATGGTATACGGCCAGAATAATAACTATATTAAAACCAGAAAAAGAGCCAATGTTTCCTTCATCTTACAGACCTATAACATTGCAAAATCAAGATCAAAAAAATTTCTGAACAATATTAGCACAAAGATTAAATAGTTTTGTAACTAAATATGTTCATACAGATCAATATGGGTTTATGCCAGGAAGACAAATGTGAGATGCTATCCGGAGAGTACTGAATATTACATATACAGCTAATAAAAAAAAGAAGATAGCAATGCTCTCACTGGATGCCCTTAAGGCCTTTGATCGGGTGGAATGGAAATTTATGTTTGATCTGCTGGTAAAGATGAATATGGGAAAAAATTTATTAAAATTTTAAAGGAATTATACATAGGAGCAGGTGCTCCAGTACTTATTAATGGATTAAATTTGTAAGAATAGAACACTTAAAAGAAATATTACAGGAATATAGTCAATATACAGGTTTAAAAATTAATTTCCAAAAATCTAAGTTATTATGTCTAAATATCCCTAGTATAGAACAAAATGAAATTTAAAAAGCATCTCATTTAGAGTTATGCTATTCAAGTTTTAAATATTTAGGAATATGGGTAACAAAAAACCTTAATCAATTAATCTACAGAAACTATAAAAATCTATTTAAATTTGCAAAAGAAAAAATGACAAAGTGGATCAATTTGAGCCTATCAATGCTGGGGAGAATCACTTTGATTAAATCTTATATATTACCAAAATTTCAATTTCTATTCCAAAATATTCTATTATAACCAGATACAAAAAAAGTAAAACTATGGCAAGGAAAGCTAGAAAATTTTATTGCAGGAAAGGGAAAGAAGATAAGATTAATAAATAGTGTCAAATATAAACAGGGTCAAAAGGGGGAGGATTAGGGATACCACAGCTCCAAAAATATTATGAAGCTTTACAAATAAACCAAATTATTAAACTTATACAAATTGGTGAGACTTGTGAAAATCCTGATTGGGTCGAACTGGAAAGTGAAATGAAAATTGACATAGTAAATATATTTATACGACTAAAAAATTGGAAAAGGAGAAAAATACAGAACCCATTCATTTCTGAAACATTAAGGATATGGAGAAAACATAATAAAACATTGCCCCCCCCCAGTATCCCCTTTTGGATCACCCAGATTTTAAGTCTAAAGAGAAGTATGCACAATTTAAGGAGTGGAAACAAATTGGAATATATAGAATTACTGACTTATTCAATTCAGGGGAACCAATTACTATTAGGCAAATAGAAGATAGACAAAGCAAATAAAAAACAATTGGCTACAAATAAAACAAATAAAAAGTTTCACGATTCACTTGCAACAAAAAACTGGCTTTTTAAGAACATTAACTGAATTTGAACAATATTGTATTCAAAAGATAAAAATAAAAAGAAAGGACTAACCTCAGTAATATATAAAAGCATTACTGAGAAAGAATATGGAAAAGGTGGAGGATCTAAAACAATGTGGGAAACAAATTTAAATATTAATATACCTGGAGAAACAGATGGCCATGATATTCTTGGATGCGGAGAAAGCCTTCGATAATCTTAATTGGAATGTTATGTTGTATTTGCTGGAGACACTGCAAGTTGGAGAAAGATATTTGAAGCTAATTAAAGCAATATATACTCAACAGAAGGCAAAAGTGAGAATTAACGGCAAGCTGTCGAAAGAAATACAAATACAGAAAGGTACCAGACAGGGGTGTCCACTCTCTCCACTACTATTTATCTTGACTCTAGAAATATTAACCAAACAAATCAGAGATAAAAAGGAATTGAAAGGATTGAAAGTTAAAGGGCAAAATACTGGCAGATCCAGTGCATTCAATAGATGACCTGATGGCGACATTGAAAAACTTTGGTGATATGGCAGGAATGAGAATAAACCAAAAGAAAACAAAAATACTTACTAAAAATATAAGAGAACAAGAATGGCAGAAGTTAGTAGAGAAGACAAACTTCCAAGAGGAAAAGAGAATTCGATATTTAAGGATCCAAATTACAAAGAAGACAAGTATACTATTTAAAGACAATTATATGAAATTGATAAAGGAGATACAGAACAATTTGGAGAGATGGGATAAACTACAACTATCGCTGTTGGGAAGGATTGCAACGATTAAAATGAATGTCTTGCCAAAAGTTTTATTCTTATTTCAGACAATCCCTATCATATTAAAACAGACCCTTTTCCCAAAAACTTAATAAGATAATCATGAGATTTGTATGGCAAGGCAAAAAAACCAAGAATTAAAATTAAAGCAATGCAAGATGCCAAACAGAGGGTTGGCTTTGGTCTTCCAGATTGGGTCCTGTATTATAGATCTTGTATTTTAGATTGGATAAAAGAATGGATAACTCTGAAAAATGATAGAGTACTCTGTCGCGAACACGGGTTCGAAAACACACGTGTAAGCTTGGACAGAGAGCAATCAGGAGTTTGCACATGCTAAAATGGGCTGAAGAGTCCAAATTCAGCTAGCCATGATACAACACTCCTTCTCGCAGGTCTGCCCACATAAGAACACCCTGGTACTCTCAGATATTATTGTGAAAAGGTCAAGTGGGCTTTGTAGTCCTTAGACTTAACTTGCACCACTGACAGGACTCTAAGTAAGCTAGGCCGAGGCAGCACTCTCAGATGACCCTATGACAAGTGTACTGTTCAGGAAACCAAATGAGTTTTATAATCTTTATTTTATTAAAGAAAAAGCATGTTACTAAATATCAGAGCCAAATTAACCCAAAACAAATAAACTAGCATTGTGCTGTTTAGTTACAAAGATGTAGTGAGGCAAAGAAAACATGAAAAATATAAAAGAGTTCAAAAACCTTATTAAAAATACAAAAAGCCATTGAAAAGAATCAAAACAGTTCCAGTCCAGGAAATCATTAGTAAAATAAAATAATCCAAGTAGGTTATAAAAAGGCTATAGTCCTCAGTGATCCTATAGAATAAAAACCCCTAAACAAAAGTAAAAATCCCTTATATGTCCCATAGTCCTTAGAAAAGAAGAATCCAGTAAATATACCATAGTCCTTACAAAATTACAAGAGCATAGTCCATATGGAGTATACCAAGAAAAGAAGTCCATAAAGAATATTCCCTAGAACAGTCCATAGAAAATAGTCCATGCATAGTCCTTAGGAAAAATCCCATAAGTCCAAAAGTAATCCAGCAAAGCATAGAAACCAGTCCATGTAGGTAGGCCACCAGTCCCAAATGGCTGAAGAGTAGGTCACGAATGACTGAAAGGTCGGTCTTGGAAAGACAATGTCTATAGGCAAAAAGTTCCTTTTTCAAGAGTAACTGGCAAGGGCTCATCGCACCTTCCCACGATGTCATCCAATCAGAGTTCGTTACTAGGCAAACAGTCCTGTTGCACCACCTGACTTCTTTCTCATACACAGCAGATGTTATTTGGGTTACGGTGGTTTCTCAAAGAAAACAATTCCCATCTATCTAATCACACAGAGTCCTTTCTCAGGCTCTCAGAATAACATTCTCTCTGCTTGCCTGGAAAACACATGTCAGCATAGCAAAGATACTTTATTCAAAGAAACAAGATGGAACCTCTCTGGCCTATTTCTTAATTACAAAACCCATATGCCTTTAAAAGATTTTAACTCAAAAACCCATCTCATCACAAGCCCCCTGAAGATTAACAAAATTCCTAAACAATTTAAGTTTTAATTTTGATAACTGAATAAGATGAGATGTCATAAGTAAGCATTAACAAAATAGAGAAAGATATTAACTTGAGCATAAAGTAATACATTTCAAATATGATTCTAAAATAGCAAAACAATTGATACATGAGAACTATTATAATTACAGTATTTACCATACATGAGAACAATTTGCGTTAGACACTTCTACTAGTCTGAAAAACAGAAGAACAAACATGTTAGTATACTTAATCAAATACATCACTCTGCATATGCTTAGATAATACTCTAGTCATCAAACAGTAAAATAATGAAACCAGGGTTAACATCATAATAACTTGACAATCTAATGTACTGATATGTAGTAATAATAGTGAAAACACTCTATGTATGCCCAGGAACATAGTCATACAGAATACCAAGAAAATTAAACATCAGAGCTTTATCAATTCTAGCCATTTTCTCCCCTTGCATCTGCACTAAACATTCGAGATAAGCAGTGGGGAATTAAAGCGTCCTTTCCTGGTAGATGTTTAACATCAAAATCATATTTTTGCAATCTGAAATACCACTGCATTAATCTTGGGCTTCGATGTCTCTGCTTCTCTAAGAATGTCAAAGCATTTTGGTCTGCTTGAATTGGATCAGGGCTGTAAATTACAAGGTTGCCTACATAGCCAATCACGTAATATAAATCACCAAACAATTCATCAACCAATTTCTGAAAGGTAACATAGGTATTTTTCATTTCAAGTGCTAGTTTTCTGAGTTGGTAAATTCCCTGAGGGCAAGTAAATGATGTATAAGGGCGATGTTCCTCTTTAATTAAAATCTGATAAAGCCCTCCTTTTATTCCAATCACAGAAATGTATTCAGTGTTTGCAACAATTTCTACCAACGTCTCAACATTGATTGTAGGGATTGTTTCAGTCTCCGGGAACTTATTTAACTGGCTAAAATCCAATTCCGCTTTAGGATTAGCTAACACAGACTCCAATATCTGTCCTGGGCCAAATTGATCAATGCCTTCATCCCTGAATACCTGTATTGCTGAATTAGCTGTGCTATCAGGTTTGGTCACAAGAGGCCGCTGTTGCATCCAAGTTCCCTCGGGAGTACTCTGCATAGCCTCAGAAACAGTATCAGCATTCTCACCACTTCCTTGGAAAATAGGCTGTTGAAAATAAGAATGGTCCCAAACCTCTGCCTTTCTTTTTAAAGATCTTTCTGAGAAGATTAACTGTGGTACTGGGCCAAAGCTTCCAGACATGATTTCAGTCTCTGGAGAAACATCAGTACTTTGTAATCCCAAAAAGTTAGCGCTTCCCCCTTCATTGGTTGTGCTAGAAACAGTCTCACCATCTGACAGGTTCAAATGCAGCCTTGTATGTTTAAGCAAGTTTACACAGTCACTCGTACTATTGAAACAATGTGAAAGTTCGTGCTGCAAGGTCTCTGTACAAATAACTCCTCCTGTAACATTACTCAACGTCTCTGGTAAAGGTACTTTATCTTTTTCGGTCTGCTTTGATGTGTTCTGTCCTGTCCTAATTAGTTCCCCCTTATGGAGCATTGCCTCCCTGCAAAGCTGCCAGGAAGACCAAGGAATGCCCTCCAACTTCACAGTATCTGATTTCACTGTTCTCTCTGGGCTAAGAGATGGGGGGTTGTTTGAGATCTGACATGCATCAAGATCTGCTGACACAAGTCCTAGCGAAGAATTAAGCTGAGTCTCTATTTCATCATCCCGAATTATTTCAGAACTTCTCACCTGTTCTGTGCTCTGGAAAAGAGCTGAGGTTGGTGCTGAGCTGAATTCCAATGCACTGCAGTTCTCTGGAGCACTGCAGTTTTCCCTTGGGTCGTCCGATGCTATTTCCCTCAAGTTCCCTTCTCGGCGAACTTTCTCCTGCATTCCTTTCTCTGCGCGCGGCTCCAGGGCCTGTGAATCCTCTGTTTGGACGGGCGATGAATCGCTGTCTTCTCTGGAATGCTCCTTAGCATTCCACTGGGCCTCTTTAACTCTTTCCACACAAGCATCTTGCATCTCAGGACCGCTCCCAATTGTTTGGAGTGTCTCATTGCAGTAATCCCCAAAGGAACCCTGCTGAGCTTGGAAAAACTTTTGCATCAAGCCAGGTTCTGTGCTAAGAAAATGTTTTAAAAGTATGTTTTCATAGTACAGATTTTCTATAAGGGAATCTCTTTCCCTAATTTTCTGCTTGGCTTGTTCGAAAAATCCCGAAGCCACTTCCAAGAGTCTGTCCACAGTTTTCGACTGGTTTTGCTCCTCCATCTTCTGCTGGCAATCTAGCCTTGGCTAGGTCAGCAAACAAAACTCTAATAAAAGAAAGGAAAATTTAAAAATCTCCTCTGCACTTCTGACCAACTGCTGTCCCTATGTGACCCTAAGGTCTGTGAGAAGACAGACAGCTGCCAAACCAGAATACTGAAAAATCCAAAAGGAAGAGAAAAGAAAAACTGTGATCACTCTGTGAACCCTAAAGTTACAGAGATGATCAATGACTGAACTGGGTGCAGATAGATACCTCTAAGATCATAGGGCATGACTCTAGGCCAAGCCAGATGCAACTAGGTACTCCTGACAGATCCTCAGATCGTAGTGGGAAGACCCAGAGCTAGTCTGGAACACGGCCAGGTGCTCCGGCAAATCCTAAGATTATAGGAGTACACTTAGGCCAAAAACAAAAACAAAAAACCTGGATGCAAGTTCCAGAACAAGGTAGTCAGAGTCATTTATGCAATCCTAAGATTGTGAAATGACCTGCTCAACTTGGGTGCAAGCACTCCAAAAATAAAGGACATGTATCTTGGAATTACTTCACTACAACGTTGTAATAACCTGCACATGCCTACTGATTAAATCCAATTGTCTCCTAACAGTTTGCTTGTCCCACTGGGAATCTCTTTCTTAAACGAGCACCCCAGATTCTAACACACATTACCACAGCCTGAAGATTTAACACCTCTCACCACAGCCTTTAGATCTAACTGCTGGCAAACAGCGTTTCCTAGGAAGCTACTGTTTACACCCAGGGAAGCACCTAGCTCCTTGAAGCCTCAGTGTCCCACTGCAATCAAAACTTAGCTTGTGGATCAGAGTCACTCAAGCTGCCAGATAGAACAAAAATTGGTCATCCTGAGGTACTACAAAACCCAGCACGTGGTCCATCGCGCAGCTGCCACCATGTCGCGAACACGGGTTCGAAAACACACGTGTAAGCTTGGACAGAGAGCAATCAGGAGTTTGCACATGCTAAAATGGGCTGAAGAGTCCAAATTCAGCTAGCCATGATACAACACTCCTTCTCGCAGGTCTGCCCACATAAGAACACCCTGGTACTCTCAGATATTATTGTGAAAAGGTCAAGTGGGCTTTGTAGTCCTTAGACTTAACTTGCACCACTGACAGGACTCTAAGTAAGCTAGGCCGAGGCAGCACTCTCAGATGACCCTATGACAAGTGTACTGTTCAGGAAACCAAATGAGTTTTATAATCTTTATTTTATTAAAGAAAAAGCATGTTACTAAATATCAGAGCCAAATTAACCCAAAACAAATAAACTAGCATTGTGCTGTTTAGTTACAAAGATGTAGTGAGGCAAAGAAAACATGAAAAATATAAAAGAGTTCAAAAACCTTATTAAAAATACAAAAAGCCATTGAAAAGAATCAAAACAGTTCCAGTCCAGGAAATCATTAGTAAAATAAAATAATCCAAGTAGGTTATAAAAAGGCTATAGTCCTCAGTGATCCTATAGAATAAAAACCCCTAAACAAAAGTAAAAATCCCTTATATGTCCCATAGTCCTTAGAAAAGAAGAATCCAGTAAATATACCATAGTCCTTACAAAATTACAAGAGCATAGTCCATATGGAGTATACCAAGAAAAGAAGTCCATAAAGAATATTCCCTAGAACAGTCCATAGAAAATAGTCCATGCATAGTCCTTAGGAAAAATCCCATAAGTCCAAAAGTAATCCAGCAAAGCATAGAAACCAGTCCATGTAGGTAGGCCACCAGTCCCAAATGGCTGAAGAGTAGGTCACGAATGACTGAAAGGTCGGTCTTGGAAAGACAATGTCTATAGGCAAAAAGTTCCTTTTTCAAGAGTAACTGGCAAGGGCTCATCGCACCTTCCCACGATGTCATCCAATCAGAGTTCGTTACTAGGCAAACAGTCCTGTTGCACCACCTGACTTCTTTCTCATACACAGCAGATGTTATTTGGGTTACGGTGGTTTCTCAAAGAAAACAATTCCCATCTATCTAATCACACAGAGTCCTTTCTCAGGCTCTCAGAATAACATTCTCTCTGCTTGCCTGGAAAACACTTGTCAGCATAGCAAAGATACTTTATTCAAAGAAACAAGATGGAACCTCTCTGGCCTATTTCTTAATTACAAAACCCATATGCCTTTAAAAGATTTTAACTCAAAAACCCATCTCATCACATACTCAACTTGGAAGGACATGATTTACAGCTAGGTTGGCACGCTTATCTATGGTATAAAAAGGATAAAGAGCAAAACATTTTAATGTACACATGATAAGAAGAACTTTATTGGAAACGTGGAGAAAGATTATACAACAAATTTATCAAGAAACACCTATATGGGTATCACCTATAGAGGTCTTTACACAATCTAATCTCATGATAAAAGCAAAACTTTTAAGATGTCAGGATTTATTTTAAAAGGATGGTGAATTAAGGTCGAAAGAAGAGCTAGAGTCACAGAATATTTACATAGACTGGTGGTCCAGAGCACAGCTGGAGTCTAGATATATAAAAGACAAAATAGAAGGTTTCTACTCAGAACAAACGATGTTTGATAAGCTTTTACTATGTTCAAAAGACAAAATAGTTAAGAAAATGTATAACTATCTGTTAGAAATAAAAATGCAAGATGAAATGGCTAAAGAATGTATGATTAAGTGGGCACAAAACATAGGGCATAATATTGATATTGATCAATGGTTGAAAATATGGCAAAATAATATAAAGCTCACAAGGTCGGCTAATTTTAAGGAGAATATATATAAGACGTTTTACAGGTGGCATATGACTCCAGAAAAATTGTCGAAGATGTATACAGATGTATCAAATGTGTGTTGGAAATGTGAAGCACATGTGGGAAGCTATTATCATATGTGGTGGTCATGTAGAGTAGTGAAACAGTATTGGAAAAGAGTACATGCTGTGTTGCAACAAATATTGCTCTGTAAGGTGCCACTAACCCCAGAAATGTTTTTATTGAGTATGATACCTGATAACATAGATAAGACAAAGGAGTATATAGTTATATACATAGTCACTGCAGCCAGAATTTTATATGCCAAAAACTGGAAAAGTCCGACGGTACCGAAACAAGAAGATCTTATAGAGAAGATACGGGAAACAGAGGAAATGGACATTTTATCAGAAGTGAGGAAGGACTGTCCTTTACAAAAGGCAACTGAAAGATGGGACTTATTCTATAAATGTATTGAGTCAATAGACATCGCATGAAGAGCATACAGTGAAATGAGAACTTAAATCTGGAAGGCAGAAAATACTAAAAAGAGCAATTTAGAATTTTGATATGGCAATATGTATAGAATGGATGTTAGTATGTTATTGTTTCTCCTTTTCCCCCTTAACCTCAATTCCCTAAAATAACACTAGCTCTTACAGGATCATCTGAAGACAAAATCAAAATCCAAACGAGTTACACGAGATGTACAAGACTGTAATGGCCTTCTTCTTTTTTAAAAAATGTTGACAGGAATAAAAAATAAATTTAAAATATTATTGGAATGTAAAATATAAATTGGCAGTAGGTTTAACAAATGAAGATGAGACAGAAATGCAGAACATAATGATAGCTCGTTGAACCATAGAATCATGAAGCTGGAAAAGGCCTATAAAAACTATTGGTCCAACCTTCTGCTCAATACAGGAATCAAAATCAAAGTATATCTGACAGATGGCTATCTAATTTTTCTCTTGAAAGCCTCCAGCCTCCCGAGTAATTGGTTCCATTCCTGCACTGCTCAAAGAGTTAGGAAGTTTTTCCTAGTATTCAACTAGAATCTGGGTTCCTGTAACTTGAGCCCATTGTTGTGTGTCCTGCACTCACTGATGACTGAAAACTGATCCTGACCCTCCTTTGTTTGAAAGCTTTTCAAGTACAGTATTAGAAACGTACCATCGTATTTATCCTCACTCTTTATTTCTTTGGGCAAAATATGTCCAGTTATTTCAAGTCTTTCATCACAGGGCTTTGTTTCCAGTTCCCCGATCATACTTGTTGCCCTTCTCTGAACTTGTTGCAGTTTGTCAGCATCCTTCTCCAGGTGAGAATGAACTGAATGTAGGTCTCAAGATGAGGGCTAATCAGTGTGAAACTGAGGGAAACTAGCACCTCACAGGATCTGAAGACTCTACTTAAGTTAACTTGGCTAAAAGTCGTCGTTGTTTAGTCGTTTAGTCATGTCCGACTCTTCGTAACCCCATGGACCAGAGCACGCCAGGCCCTCCTATCTTCCACTGCTTCCCGGAGTTCTGTCAATTTCATGTTGGTTGCTTCGCAGACACTGTCCAGCCATCTCATCCTCTGTCGTCCCCTTCTCCTCTTGCCGTCATACTTTCCTAACATCAGGGGCTTTTCCAGGGAGTCTTCTCTTCTCATGAGATGGCCGAAGTTCTGGAGCCTCAGCTTCAGGATCTGTCCTTCCAGTGAGCACTCAGGGTTGATTTCCTTTAGAATTGATAAGTTTGATCTCCTTGCAGTCCAGGGGACTCTCAAGAGCCTCCTCCAGCACCACAGTTCAAAGGCATCAATTCTTCAGCGGTCTGCTTTCTTTATGGTCCAGCTCTCACTTCCATACATCACTACAGGAAAAACCATAGCTTTAACTATTCGGACTTTAGTTGGCAAGGTGATGTCTCTGCTTATTAAGATGCTGTCAAGGTTTGTCATCGCTTTCCTCCCCAGAAGCAGGCGTCTTTTAATTTCGTGGCTGCTGTCTCCATCTGCAGTGATCATGGAGCCCAAGAAAGTAAAATCTGTCACTGCCTCCATATCTTCCCGTTCTATTTGCCAGGAGGTGATGGGACCAGTGGCCATGATCTTAGTTTTTCTGATGTTGAGTTTCAGGCCATTTTTTGCACTCTCCTCTTTCACCCTCATTACAAGGTTCTTTAATTCCTCCTCACTTTCTGCCATCAGAGTGGTATCATTTGCATATCTGAGATTGTTGATATTTCTTCCGGCTGTCTTAATTCCGGCTTGGGATTCCTCCAGTCCAGCCTTTCACATGATGTATTCTGCATAAATGTTGAAATAGCAGGGGGACAATATACAGCCTTGTCGTACTCCTTTCCCAGTTTTGAACCAGTCAGTTGTTCCATATCCAGTTCTAACTGTTGCTTCCTGTCCCACATATAGGTTTCTCAGGAGATATGGCTAAAAGTAGCATTTGCCTTTTTTTTCATCCACATTGCACTGTTGGCTCTCATAAAGTTTATGGTCTACAATAATTCCAAAATACTTCCCACACGTTGTATTACTGAGCCAAATACCCACCATCCTGTAACTGGATGTTTGTTTTTCCCTAGATTTAGAACTTTCCATTATCACTGTCCATTTTCACTCTGTTATTTTCAGCCCAGTGTTCAAGTCTATCAAGATTTTTTTGAATTGTTTCTTTCTTAAAAGATATTAATTATTTTAACCAATTTTGTGTTTTCTGCAAATCTGATAAACATTCCCTGCACTCTCTCCTCCAAATCATTCATAAAAATGTTGAAGGGCAGTATGCTGAGGACTGAACCATGTGGTACCTTACTTGTTATCTCTTCCCAGTCTGAGAAGGAGGAATTGATAAACACTCTGAGTATAATTCTGTAAGCAACAGTGTATCCAACTGATAGTTCTTCTATCCAGTCCACACTTAGTTTGCTAATCTGAATATCGGGGGCACTTTGACTTTGCTGAAGTCAAGATATGTCTACAGCATTCCCATCAGCTACCAATGAGGGTACCTGATCAAAATATATTTTATTGGAAGCCGCCTAGAGTGGTCATGGCACCAGATAGACAGGGTATTAATTAATTAATTAATTAATTAATTAATTAATTAATTAATTAGTTAGTTAGTTAGTTAGTTAGTTAGTTAGTTAGTTAGTTAGTTAGTTAGTTAATTAATTAGTTAGTTAGTTAGTTAGTTAGTTAGTTAGTTAAATAAATAAATAAATAAATAAATAAATAAATAAATAAATAAATAAATAAATAAATAAATAAATAAATATATTTAATCTGGCAGGATTTGAACCTGACAGATCTGTATTGACGTCTAGTTATTACTGCATTGTTTTCAAGGTGCTTGCAGATTGACAGCTTTATAGTCTATTCTAGAATTTTCCCTGGGAATAATGTCAGGCAGACTGGTCTATAGTTTCCAGATTCCCCCTTTTTGCCCTTTTTGAAAATAGGGACAGCATTAGTACTCCTCCAGTCATCTGGCACTTCACCCATCCTCCATGATTTCAAGAAAATAATAATGATTCTGAGAGTTTTTCAGTCAGTTCCTTCAGTACTCTTGAATGCAGTTCATTGAGCCCTGGGGATCTGAACTTGTTCAGAAAAATAATGTATTCCTTGACTATTTGTTTCTCTACCTCAGGCTGCAATCCTGTCCTCTTAATTTGTACTTCACATTTTCCTGGAGGGCAATAGCAGTAAAAAAAAGAAAAAATAACAAAAGCTGCAGAAAATTTTAGAATTATAAGTCTTTTAGATGCATATGAGCAGGGATCCCCATGCCATATGAACACACCCCATGCCAAATACTAAAGAATGTCTCCTGGCACCTCTCTGGTCATGCTACTACTAAAGCCTTGTTTCAGAATTTGGAAGTAGAAGAGACAAAGACACAGGATAAACAACTCAACAATCTCAGAAACCTGAACAGAAATTGGAGAGCTCAGCAACAAGAAACTTAAGTTCCACTTGGTCCCCTCGGAATCCCTGGTCACACTCATGCCCTACAACTATATATATTGACTGAAATCCCGTTGCTTAGTGTAGTAAATTGAGCCATAGTAGGTCCATTGAATGAATGATTTGTCTATTTAACTCCTTCACAAGTTCCATTGAATGAAATGGACCTACTCTAAATGTATAACTATCTGTTAGAAATTCAAATGCAAGATGAAATGATTAAAGAATGTATGATTAAGTGGGCACAAAACATAGGGCATAATATTGATATTGATCAATGGTTGAAAATATGGCAAAATAATATAAAGCTTACAAGATCTGCTAATTTTAAGGAGAATATATACAAGATGTTTTATAGGTGGCGTATGACTCCAGAAAAACTGTCGAAGATGTATACAGATGTATCAAATGTGTGTTGGAAATATGAAGCACAAGTGGGAAGTTATTATCATATGTGGTGGTCATGTAGGGTAGCAAAACAGTAGTGGAAAAGAGTACATGCTGTGTTGCAACAAATTTTGCTTTGTAAGGTGCCACTAACCCCAGAACGGTTTTTATTGAGTATGATACGTGATGACATAGATAAGACAAAGGAATATATAGTTATATACATAGTTACTGCAGCCAGAATTCTCTATGCCAAAAATTGGAAAAGTCCAACGGTACCGAAACAAGAAGATCTTATAGAGAAGATACGGGAAACAGAGGAAATGGACATTTTATCAGAAGTGAGGAAGGACTGTCCTTTACAAAAGGCAACAGAAAGATGGGACTTATTCTACAAATGGACTGGGTCAACAGGCAGCGTATGGAGAGCATATATTGAAATGAGAACTTAAATCTAGAAGGCACAAAATAATAAAAAGAGTAATTTGTAATTTTGATATGGCAATATGTATAGAATGGACGTTAGTATGTTATTGTTTCTCCTCTTCCTATTTAACCTCAATTCCCCTTTTCCTTTTTGTCACCCCTTGTTAAATAAAAATTTAAAAAAAAGAAAAAAAGAAAGAAAGAGTGAAATGGACCTACTCTAACTGTAACTTTTTTTAGCATAGTAAAGCTGTGGCAATAAGAACCACATTTAAGTGCCACAAAGGTGAATCTATTCCCCCCCTTTTAACTGGTAGTGTGGGCTTTTTAAAATACCTCACTTCTAAAATTGATTCAAATCAAAGTGGTTTTGTGCACGTGAATGCTGCTGACATTTTTATTTGTGCCTATGTGAATTTTGGGTGGCAAGGACACCACCATTTTTCCTTTAATTTTATTTAAAAAATCTTTCTTAAAATATTTATTGCTGCATTACTTCATCAAAATGTTTGGCATTAGAACCACCTATCCTGGTGGAGCAGCCCAAAACCAGGAGATGCAAAGCAGGTGCGCCTAGTCCACATTACAGGAGCATTGCCCCAAAAAGAAGTTGGAAGCCTATTTCCCATTCTCATTTTTTTCATCATTAGCCAGCTGCAGTCACATCTCTGGTGTTTCCCCTGTAGTTACTTGCAACTATTATTTATTGATGTATCACATACTTGCTTTTGAAAAAATAAATAAAATCAATATCTTTAAGAACAGCGTGCTCCTAAAACAGAAAGCGAAAGAGTTGACTTCAGCAGTATAGATGTGACAATCACCAGAAATATATTGATTTCCATTCAGTGCATGTGAATGTGGCCACCAGTTTAAATATATTAGGATTTGAACCTGGTTTTTAAAAAATCAGAACAGAAATAGATTCAAACTGTCAATGTGATCACAACCCAAGTTGCAATTAGAGTAGGCCCATTTGAATTAATTAAACTTATGGGGTTGACTCACTAAATGCCCTTGATCCAATCAGCCTACTTTAGTGCAACTTACTATGCTAAGAAACAGGATCTTGGCAAACCTGCCACCCAGATACTGCATTCCAAGTGTCTGAATCAGTTGAATGAAATCAATGAAAGCTCATACCGAAGCAAAATTTTGTGACACAGTACAGTACTTGTTTGTTTGTTTGCTAAAGAATACTGGCAGGATGGAAAGATCAGCACAAGTACTAACAAATAACTAAAAGGTTTCCATATAATGTTTTCCAGGCAGCTACCAACAATGATGCTGATAACATTTAATTTAAAACGATCCAATTAGTCTTTCTAATCAGTAGTGAAAGCCTTCAGTAAAATAGTAGCAAGACAGGAGTAATCCAGTGAAACTACAATGAAACACAGGAAGAGTGCAAGAAGAAAGCTCTGCTTCCACCTCCAGCTCCAAGCCTACCGGAGTAGGAATGGGGGTGGCTGATCTACTGAGGGGCTTCTTCCCCTTAGAGACCCCACTGCCCTTCATTTTCAGGTGCTGTAACTCACACCTCCTGAAGTCATGCTTGGATTTAGAAATAAAGCGGAAGGGAGGGGGCTTGTACAGAAATAAAAGGAAAAGTTAATTGGGCTAATCTAAGATGATTAAGGGGACATGGTGGCGCTGTGGACTAAACCACAGAAGCCTTTGTGTGCTGCAGGGTCAGAAGACCAGCAGTCATAAGATCGAATCCACGTGACGGAGTGAGCTCCCGTCACCTTTTCCCAGCTCCTCACCAACCTAGCAGTTTGAGAGCAAGCAAATGCAAGTAGATAAATAGGTACCACCTCGGTGGGAAGGTAAACAGCGTTCTGTGTATAGCCGCGCTGGCCATGTGACAATGGAAACTGTCTTCGGACAAACGCTGACTCTACGGCTTGGAAACGGGGATGAGCACTGCCCCTTAGAGTCGAACATGACTGACTAAAATGTTAAGGAGAACCTTTACCTTTACCTAAGATGATGAAATAAAATAATATTTTTTTAAAGAAGCCATGATCCTCAGAGTAAATTTTAGGGAGGGAAAAAGTAAGAATTATTTTATAAGAAGAGAAACAGACAGCGGGGAGGAGTAGGAAAAATATATCCAAAAATCCACCCAGTCCCCAATACACACACAGGGATTTAAGGGGGGGAGGGTGAAACACACACACACACAGAGAGACACCACCCATCCTGCCCTAACCCAAAACCTCAACAAATGTCTAGACCTAAAATGTTACTACTAGAGAGGGGGATAAATTTTTTTAAAATGGCAATTTGTTTTCATTCGTAATTAGTCAAGTTAACAACTCAAAAAATACGAATATACGAATATTCTTCAACTATCGATGAATCGATTTGTTCATTCATCTTCACTTTGAATGGTTATAAAACTGGCCCCTAATCACCTAGAGACACCAATGTACAGGGAATCTTCCTCAGGCGCTTTCCTACAACTCCTGAGAGGTTTATATTCACAAATAGGACACTTCCAGGAAAGGTCCCCCAGGTACTTAGAGAATCCAAAAACACAATGAGCTTTCTATGTCTTTCCCCAACACGCCTGCCAACTTTGGTGAAGATTGGATATCGGACATCCGAGTTATTCACCCACAAATTGGGTCTCCCCAGGAGAGTTTGCCACCTGGCACAGAAGTCCAATCTGCCTACCGGCTGCCAATCAGTTGCTTGAAGGCTGATAGGCAGCCAACACCCCCCCCCACTACCAGCCACAGCTACCCACCCACCCTTCCTTTCCCTACCTTAGTGCCCCCAACACCCTGTTACCTTAGGTCTCCTTCTGGCCTCCCAGCCAGTCATGTAAAGAGGGAGACTAGCTACCCTTTGCAAAGATGGCAGCTGTGGCTTCATTTAGCATAGGGAAGTTGCAGCTGCCATCTTTGCAAAGGGCAGCTATGCTCCCTTCGTATATGCATGGCTGGGAGGCCAGAAGGGGACCTTGGCAGCAGCAATTAAGGTAAGGGGGTGTTGGTGGGGGTGGGGGGGCTAAGGTAGGGAATGGAAGGGGTGTGGGGGTAGGCTGTTGAGGTGGCTGGCTGTGGGAGGGGGATGGCAGCTGGTAGGCAGAATGGGTTTTTTTAATATGATGAATAAAATGGGTAAATATTCATCCCTTCATATTCGTGGGGATCTCTGAAACCCACAAATATGAAGGGGTGAATATTTAATGAATCGGCTATTTTTGTCGAAAAAGCCGATCCATTTTTATATTCGTCCCCATCTCTAGTTAATACCTAAAGAAAGCCCTCCCCAAAGTCCCACTATTTCAAATAATAATGTAAAAAAAGAGTTGTGTAATAATAATAAATGCAAAGGCTTTACTATCATAATGGAAAACTGCTGCCTGCTCAGCAAGAGCACAGGCAGGCCTACTAATCTACTTAAATATGTAAATAATAATGGTAAAGTTGGAAGGCTCGGTAGACAAAGACTCACAAGATACTGCCCTCTGTCTTTATTATCATTTGAGTCTTAAATCATTTAAAGTAATGAGAAGAAGACTAGAATGGTTGGGACTTTCCCACTCGTGAGACTGCAGTCCTGTATCTACAAGGAGTAAGCCAGTCTGAACTTCAATTCTAAGTTGATATGTATAGAAATGCATGGCTCAAGTTTTTAAAAGTTGGGGCTTCTTTCATTAGTGAAAGAAGTTGAAAAATTATTAAAAAGTTGCTAAGCAGCAATGGAATGAAACTCAGTTGATTGGTCAGACAGTGACAGTTGACAGGTTAATTGAAATAGAGAGCTGAAATTAGTCTGTCAACAGTTTTCAGTGTCTTTTCTGCTTCTTCTTTTTTTGGTAAAGATTTACAAGTTCAAAGTCCCAACTTTAAAACTGGTTGCAAAAATGTGAAGACCTGTACTCTTAACAAAAAAAAAATAGTTTCTACGTAAAGCTTCCATTTTGCCAGAATTTAATATTTAAGCCATGTTAAATGTGCACTTGTGTTGTTGTTTTTTAAAAGAAAGTGTTTCTGTTCAAATGCTTATAAGCCAGCCACTATCTGATGACTATATTTAGCCTGACGAGGCACAGACTAGAGATGGGCACAAACTAAGAACCAGAAAAACTGCTGAATTGTGCTGGTTCATGGTTCATTTCGCAGCCCAGTTTGCTGAAGCAAAATGAAGTGCCAAACTCCCCCCCCCCCCCGGTGCTTAATTTTGCTTCAGCAAAACAGATGTCTGTCTGCCTCCTTCCTACTGCCTGTCACCTCCCCACCAGGTTCTGCTGCCTCCACTACTGCTGCTGCCTCCATCATCAGAGACAATGGGCCACTTCCCTTCCAGGTGCCCAGGCCTGCTGCCTCTGCACATGTGCCTGCTACCCAGCTGATCAGGATGAACAGCTGGGGGTTGAGCAAATGCACAGGGGCAGCATCCAGTCTCCTGGAAGAGAAGCTGGTTGCTGCTTTCTAGGCATGCACCAACCTCCCAAATGATCAAGCAGGGCCTGGGCTTCTGGAAGTGAAGCTGCACCACCACCATGGCAATAGTGGGCATTAGGGCAGCTCAGTGATGATGGTGGTGGCAGAGCAACAGTGCAGCAGGGCAACAATGGTGGTGGCAGCACAGAGGCAGCAGAATGGCATGGTGGTGGTGCAATAGGAGCAAGTAGCCCCCCCGCAGTTGCTTCATGGTGGTTTTAACAACCACAAGCCATCATAAACCACAATTTTTCAGGTTTGTATCCATCGCTAGTACAGAATGCTTCATATGTGGATTGGACTAATCAAGTATATCTTCACACACATCTGCTGAAAATCAGCTCACCCTTCCAGATATAGTTGGCTTTCCTGGTCATTATTGGGAAGTGGGGGGAAAAATCATTTGCTTACTGGCCTATTCAAGGAAATGGCTTTAAGATAGGAAAACACAATAGGAACACAATTAAACTAAAAGTAGATCTCTATTTATACTATTTGTGTTATTTATTTTTAAATATGAAATATTGCCTTTTTTACCACCTCATTGTAAATGTAGAAGAAGCCAGTCATGTCTTAACAACTGATACGCAAGTTGATATATCTTGCTTATTATTCATAAGGTAAATTATTTTTAAAATTGAGAGCTCTCTGTGATAAACTAATATTTAAAAGCCTTGGCTAATAATCCTTGTGCTGCTTCAGAGTGATTGCTCACTGCCAAATAATACATACATACTTTATTGTTACGGCATCAAGCCATACAAAATTGAACACAAAACTTCAAAGACTGGCATGCACTACAAAGAGCCATACCAGACATACTAAAGGTAGAATATCTAAAACAGCACAAATTTGTTTAGAGACCGGCTCACTAATAATGCCAAATAATAATGAATGAAAGAGTTTTGTTATAATGCATAAGGTAATTTGTACAATGGCAGTAGAAATGTTGATTGCTTTCCTAGCACAATATGTGTAGGAAAGTGAGAGCAAGAGAATGAGCGAGCGAGCGAGAGAGCGAGAGAGTGAGAGACAGCGAGCGAGAGAGAGAGACTGTGCAAAGACCAAGGCTTTAAAATGAGAATATCAGTAGCTATCTTCCTTTTCCTCACTGTTTGACAAAGGAGTATATGCTAGTGTTGAATGGTTTTGATTCTTTAAATGGGCTATATACATAGTATATTCATGTGCCTTCCAAAGAATTCATTACAATTATGATGGGTTTATCTATTTAATCACTGGCACCTTTAGATGTATGTGTTTCTACCTATGGACAAAATAAGTCCTTTATTAATATTTGTTTAAATTATCTTTTATGTTTTGAACAAAAAGTTTGACAATTACCATTTTCCTCCAGCCAGCCTTCTGAGGCCCCATAGGCCTCAATACCAATGTATTGTTTCCTATTATCTACTCTTCCTGACCTCCAGGAAAATGTGAAATACAAATGAAGGGGACAGGACTGCAGCTTGAGACTGAGAAACAAATAGTAAAGGAATACATTATTGCTTTGAACAAGTTCAAATCCCCAGGATCCGATGAACTGCATTCAAGAGTATTGAAGGAACTGCCTAAAGAACAATCAGAATCATTTTTCTTGAAATCATGGAAAATGGGTGAAGTGCCAGATGACTGCAAGAGGGTTAATGTTGTCCCTGTCCTCAAAAAGCACAGCAAGAAGGAACCTGGGAACTAAAGACCAGTCTGTGTGACATCAATTTCAGGGAAAATTCTAGATTACATTGTAAAATAGTCATTCTGCAAGCACCTTGAAAACAATGCAGTAATAATTAAAACCAACAAATGTTTTTCAAGGTCAAATCCTGCCAGACTAATCTTATCCCATATTTTAATCATGTAATTTTCCTGGTAGACAGTGGAAATGTTGTAGAAAAAATATAGCAGCAAAGCTTTGACAAAGTGCCCCATGATATTCTGATTAGCAAGTTGTAATGATCATGAATATGTGGGTTAAAGCAGTGGTTCTTATCGTGGGCGATAATACCCCCCAGGGGGCGATTTCATTTTTCAGGGGGGCGGTAGAATGAAAAGGGGCGGCATGGAGGCACTGGAGCAGAAGGGGAGCGGTAAGGGGGCGCTGGAACAAGCCAAACCTGTGAAGATGGGCTGCAGCCTTTTTACAATGTGCATGAATATATATTTTCCTCCAATCTTAATTTAGTTTCAGAGTTTTTGTCTTGAAATTTTTAGTTCCTGCATTGTGGTTTGTTTTTATGCCCTTTTTATATTTCTTTTTGCTTCTTAAAATTCACTTGCAACTACTTTTGGGGGCATTTCATTTTCTTGGAATTGAATTTTGTTTTCAGGGGTCATTGGATTTAAGTGTCTTAAATAAATAAATAAATAAATAAATAAATAAATAAATAAATAAATAAATAAATAAATAAATAAATAAATAAATAAATAAATAAATAAATAAATAAATAAGATATCTTCACCGTGGGGAGGGGGGTGATGATAATTTCCTCAATGGCTCAAGGGGGCGTTTCTTTTTAAAAAGGTTAAGAACCACTGGGTTAAAGCATTTAATGAAGATGTGTTATTTAGTTGTGAAGAAATGTAAAATGGATCCAGATTGGTTCTGTGTAAAATTGATTTTGTATGATGGGAATGTTTTCTCCAAGAGATGATGGAAAAGTTCCTTGTACCCAGCACTGTCAGGAGATGATAAGGAGTGAAGACAAAACATGTTGTCTAGATCTGGACTGAGAAGAGGAGAAGAAAACAACACTTGGATTTCTCCTGGGAACAGAAGGCGTGATGAGAACAGACTGTCCTTATTGCCAATTGGTCAACACCTCAAGAGATGGAAAAGAAGGATAGTGCTTCAAGAATAGAAAATGGACATTGTGCCATGTGGAATGTTCCTTAGTCTTATCAGACTCTATCTAGAGGCTTAGGAGCCGTTTCTAACCTTTTTTCCTTATGTTAGGATGAAGGGAGTTGGAATGTAGAACAGCAGTGAGAAAGAAAGGGGGGTTATATCATTTGCCTACCCTTAAAGAAGCTTTTTAGAATTTTAGAATATTTTACTTAGTTGAATTTTGTTAAGATTTAACTGCTATATTCTATGGAAACGTAACCTATGCTTTGCTTATGCAACAAACTGAATATCTATAAAGACTTTGTTTTTCAATAAAAATCTTTAAGAATGGTCCTTTGAACAGCAAATTTGCTGAGCCTGCTTCCAGGAAGGTTGTAAGGCCACAGAGTGCTACAGAGTCCTATCTTGTTGAGCTTTGATAGATCTCACAGTCTTCAAAGCTCACGTGTATGTTCTTGCTAAACGTAACTAAGTGAAAGCAGGATTCTTTTTAGAACAGACTTGTGAGAAGGGGTGTGTCTTACGCCCTAGCTGTGGTCACCTGACTCTACTCAGCTGTTTAGGGGTACACAGACATCCAGACACTCTGTGTTCAGGGATCAAACACTCCCTATAGGGATGCTGGGATTTATTTGCTGTGGGCTGGATAGGTGGGTACACAACTGTTAGGTGGGTACACAGTTGGTTACAGAATCATACTCAGAGAGTGATGGCTCCTTCCCATACAGGGAAGAGGTAAGTGAGATACTCTCACTGATAGCTAATGGGAATGCTGTAGACATAATATATCTTGACTTCAGCAAAGTCAAGGTTCCCCCTGATATTCAGATTAGCAAGCTAAGTGTGGGCTAGATAGAACTGTCTGGTGGATACACCATTGATTACAGAACGGTACTCAGAGAATGCTTATCAATTCCTCCTTCTCAGACTGGGAAGAGGTAACAAGGAAGGTATCACAAGGTTTAGTCATGTGCCTCCTGCTCCTCAACATTTTTATGAATGATTTGGATGAGAGAGTGCAGGGAATGTTTATCAGACTTGCAGATGACAGAAAATTGAGTGGAATAGCTAATATTCTGGAAAACAAACAAAATTCAAAAAGGGATTGAGCACTCGGCTGAAAACAAGAGAATGAACTGAACAGGGCTAAGTGCAAAGTTTTGCAGGTAGGAAAAAGGAACCAGATGTTCCCAACATAAAGATGTTGGAGGGTAAGGTGCCCTCCAGACACTGGCGCAGGGCCCTGGAATGGCATCTGACCCACAAGCCCTCATTGACTTGTAACTGGAGGAACCCCTAGCTGATCTTGAATGTGTGTCCTGAACCTCCTAGGCCATACCACCTGTCACTACTAGTGTCCAGTGTGACAGTGAGCTCACCTGGCACTTGAGCCAGGACCATGGCACAGCTGAATGAGACCATTTCCCCCGCTGGCCTGGCATCTGCTGTCACATCTTGCTTCAGTACTTCCTACTTTGCCGGTGGTTCAGGTGGGTGTTCCATGCTCGTATCCACCAGTAGATCATCTAAGGCTACCGATGGCCAATCCTGTGATACTCTAGTCATTTATGTTGCACCCTGCACATTGCCTTCTAATACTACAAAATGAGATAAAGGATCATGAGCCAGTGATTTGAGCCTAGCCTGCCTTTGCACCTTGAACTGTTTTGCCAAATACCTAGGCTGTTCCTTAACCATGGCCCTTCCTACTTGCCCTGCCCTTTGCTCCTCGTGAGCAGTTATCTTTGACTGAAGCTCTTTCAAAACTGGCTTCATCCGATGATACCGCTGCTGGGGAAGGCCTAGCCACCTTGCACTTCACAGGCTGCTTTTCTTTATACTTGCCCTGACCTTTCTTAAGCCCCATGATGCTACTGACTCCTAGGACCCCCCAATTGTCTGTGAGCTCAAGCTGGGCATGCTAACTTGGGGACCCCCTTATGCCCATGCATCTGTGTGTATGAAACACCCCATTATATATTACATATATATATTATATTATTTATTTTAGTCTACTATTTATTCATGTTCTTAATCTCTCTCTCTCTTTCTGACTATATCTATAAATTTATTGAAGGAGCAAATGCCATTGCGTGCCCTGAATTCACCCCCACACCCAAGGGGCAATGCCCCTTGGGGCATATTTGTGTTGCTTTCTCTTCCTATTTTTTAAAATACCCCGTTTCCACTAAAATAAGTCCTAACCTGAAAATAAGCTCTAGTATGATTTTTCAGGATGCTTGTAATATGGATGTCACTTCCACTCAGGAGGAATCGTCAGCTAAGAGCTGAACCTCCGTATCGCTGGCATGGTAAAAAGCTTTTAAAATGCATTTCTTCCTCTTGAAGACTGGGTCTTTTTGCATAAATCTTTAAAGGGAAAGATAAGGAATATGTATATATAGTTAAATTCTTTAAGGACTGTGTTGTTTTAAAACTGAAAACTACTTTCACTTTCAGGCCAAATAAGCTGCTGGACTTTTTGTAATGTCCTGCTTCTAATGAAAAGCTCATATCAACAATAATTATTCTTAATTGGACATCTCTATGTCAAAGAGAAAAGATAAATCTGCTAAAACCCTGTTTGGACAAGAGATAAAGCCCTAGCACCCTCAGCTCGCAGTTTGGAAAGACTGACAAGGGCAGTTTTACCAGCTAAACAAGATAAACAGGAAGCAATGGACGAGCTCACGAAGATGTGAAAGACTTGTCTTGGAAAGTATCTCAAGGCTTTTGAACAGACAGATTAGCTAAATCCATTGAAAAGAGCATTAACAAGCTCCAAGGTCAAATTTCAGGGATGACACAGGAGCTGAAAGATATTAAATGAAAAGTTAAAGAGCTTGGAGACAGGGCTGAATCAGATCAAACAAAAATATGCAGCTTGGAAAAAATTAATGAAACAAACAAAAAGTTGATCTACATGGAGGATAATCTCAGAAGGTCCAATATTAAAATAATGAATTTTTAACTGCAACATGAACAATACCTCAAAAAGGAGATTATAGCCTGGGTTAACTCCAAAATGGGTAAACAGCATTTGGTTGAATAGGACATAGAAAGAGCTCATTTTCTTGGTAACCCAAAAAGCCCCATAATAAGACCAGTGGTGGTGAAGTTTTTTAACTACACAAAGAAAGAACAGTTTATGAAAGAAATCAAACAAAAACAAGATCAGCTGGTTTGTCGGGGCAACAAAGTACAGATTTTCCAGGATTTATGTAATGAAACTCTGAATTGGAGAAAATCCATAAAGCCTGTCACAGCAGTGTTGATTAAAAACAATTTCAAACATCAATAGGACCATCCTATTTTTTTGAAAATCTGGAAAGACAGGGTTCTGTTCAAAATCTACTCTTGCGATGAAGGCAAAGAACTGCTGAAGGCTTGGAAACTCTGAAAGGAAGAAGAAAGTCAGGAGTTAACCCCAACATCAAGCAAAGAAACAGAAGGTTGAATCAGAAATGACCAGATTTTTGGCAGAAGATGGATCTATAATATTTTTAAAATCTATAATATTTTTATTTTTATATCATTTTTGCAACTTTTTCTCTTTTTATTATTCATCTATATCACATTTTTACATACTCTAGATATAATCATACTAAATATACTAATATTAGATAGTAAAAGTAATAACAGAACTAAAAATATTAATAAATGAATCTTAATTTTTTTAACTGACTTATAATTAAAGGGAAAGAGGAGTGGAGAAGGGGGCTTTAGTTTTATTAAACATTAAGTAGAAATGCAAGAAGTAAATAAAAAGATCAGAGGCGAGGTTCAAGTTGTAGTTTTGCTGGATGACAGTGGTGTCCCCTCTACCTTTTGCCCATGCTAGTGGTTATGGCATGGGAATATGGTGGAATGGGAGAAAAATTATATGTTCACAAGGTTGGCAGTGGTCAGTTATTGGGTGTTGCAATGTGTTGCGACACATCAAACAGAAGATGGAGTCAATGAATTAAAGATGAAAAATATAGACATATATGACTTTTTTGGAACCTCTAAATCTAGAGGTATTGCAATTATAATTTTTAAAAACTGTGAATATAAAGAGAAACAGGTAGGAAAAGATTGTAATGGTAGATATATAATAATACAAGGTAAATGGGGTTGGAAGATTATACTTTGGTTAATGGTTTAGTCATCTAATAATAAACGGAGATTTTTATGATATGGTTTTTAAAGAAATGTAAAGGATAAAGAAAGGTTATATTATTATGGCAGGAAATTTTAATATCGTTATGGATAAGATAAAAGATAAAACCTTTTATGATCAGAATGATATTCATCAAAAATAAAACAATATTGAGCAAGAAGGTAAGAAATAAATAGTTGAAGGACATTTGGAGAGAAATGAAAGGTGATGAAATAAGATATACAGTGGTGCCTCGCATAACGATGTTAATTGGTTCCATTAAAAACATCGTTATGTGAAAACATCGTTAAGCGAAACACCATTTCCCATAGGAATGCATTGAAAACTGGTTAATCCGTTCCAATAGGAGCCTATTCAATACATTTCAATGGTGAAAAAAATCACCAAAAATTCAAAAAGACTCAGAACGAAGCCAAATTACTTTAACGAAGGTTTTATTAGGTGCACTAATAGCATTTTAAACATTTTTAAACATTTTAGAATATTTTTAAAATAGCGAAAACAGAGCTGTCAAAAAAAACGTTAAGTGAAACAGGGGACCTAAAACTGTCATCGTTAAGTGAAGCAAGGTCCCAAACATCGTTATGTGAAAATCCCCCATAGGGAACATCATTAGGTGAGGCGGCAAAATTTCCAGCAAAGGCCATCGTTATGCGAATTCATTGTTGATCAAGGCACTTGTTAAGCGAGGCACCACTGTACTTGTTTTTCAGCTGTATATAATAGTTATTCTAGAATAGATTTTATATTTACATTTCAAGATTTAATTTCTAAGATAGTTAATACTGAAATTCTCCATTAAAATAACAGATCAAGCTTTGATGTCAATAAAGATTGAAATTAAAAAAGATTATAAAGCTTCTAAAAGGTGGAGAATGGATAATAATATTTTCCAAAACTCAGAGCTAATAGAAAAGATAAAGAAAGAATTGTTAGAATTATGGATAAGAAATGAAGCAGGAGGTAAAAAATTAGGCCTGTTGTGGGACATGATGAAAGCAAATTTTGGAGGAATAACAATAAGGGAATCCTGTAAACTGAAAAAAATTAAGGAGCAAAATGTGAAAAAATTGGAAGAACTGAAAAATTTAGAATATATATATTTTTTAGAAAGAGATAGAAGGATATTGGTAGAAATTCAAGCTTAGAGAAAGGAATTAGATAATTTAGAAACAGAGAAAGTTCAGAAGGATATTATGTATATAAAGAGGCATTTTTGAATTTAATAATAAAAATTCAAAATTATTAGCTAGAATGTGCAAAAATAGTAGAGTGAAAAACACAATTGGGATAATTAAAGATAGAAGAGGTAAGAGTTGTAATATAATGAAAGATAAATTGAAGATTTTTCATGAATTTTATCAGAACTTATATAGTAGGAATAATGTAATGAAAGCGAATATATAAATGAGAATTTAAAAATTAAATTATTGGAAGATGATAAAAGAATATTAGAAGAAGAGATTAAAGAACAAGAAATTTCCAAAGTTATTAATGAGTTGAAAATGGTAAAACACCAGGACCTGATGGATTGGGTCCAGAGTATTACAAGTATTTTAGTTCCATTTTAATACCTAAGTTAAAAATGTTTTATAATATAATAATGGAAGGAGAGACAATGCCTGCTTCTTGGAAACATTAATTAACAATTCTTATTCCAAAACCCAAAAAGGAACAAATGATTCTGGGATCTTATAGGCCTATATCTTTAATAAATCAAGATGCCAAGATTTTCACTGCTATATTAGCAAACTATATTAAGGAAGATCAGTGTGGTTTTATTAAGAGAAGACAAATGGATAATTTAACCAGAGGAGTTTTTAACATTATATATGAGATAGAAAAGGAAAAAAAACAAAGGCATTGCTTTATCATTAGACATGTTTAAGGCTTTTGATTGTGTTGAATGGCCAACATTAAAATTCCTAATAAGGGGTTGGGGATTTGTTAAAAATGTATAGGGCTTATAGACCAATTATATTCTGATAATAATTCAGAAGTAATAGTTAATGATGGTTTAACAGAATGGATTTTTCTAGGCCGAGGTACAAGACAAGGCTGTCCACTTTCACCAATACTGTTTTGTATGGTTATAGAATTGATAGCTAACCCAATAAGAAATTATGAAGTAATTAAAGTACTAGAGGGGAAAAGGATACAATTAAGATCAACTTATTTGCTGATGATTCATTATTGACTATTAAAACCCAGTAGAAAGTATGGACAATATTAAAAAATATTTAGTAAAATTTGGGGAAATAACCAGATTAACTATTAATTGGCAAAAAAAATACAAATAATGATGTTTAATCATAATAAACATGAACAAGAAATGTTTATAAATAAATATAGTTTTAGAATCCGTAAGCATATTAAATATCTAGGTATAAATATAGTTAAAATAGCTCAAAAATTAAAGGAGAAAAATTTTAATAAACTAAAAAGTGATATTAAAGATAAATTGCAAGAGTATTCTAAAATGAAGCTTTGGGAGAATTGCTATGATTAAAATGAAAATATTACCTAAAATTACCTTTTTATTTAGAATGCTTCCAATTCAATTAGAAGAAGAAGATTTCAAGTATTGACAGGGATTAGTAAATGAATTTTGTAATCAAGGTAAAAGAAAATCTAGAATAAATAAAAGATACTGGTATAAGGCTCATAAAAAGGAGGTTTAGGTATTCCTAATGTAAAAAAATTATATAGCAAATCAGTTAAGATTTATTGGCAATATTATATACAATAAAGAAAAAATATTATGGTGGGATACGGAATCCTCAAAAAAATGGGAATGTTGAAAAATAATTGTTTAATGTAGTAAAAAGTAATATAATAAATCAGTTGAATAATCAGTTGAATAACCCCTTTTTAATAAACATGTTAAATATATGGAATAGATATAGAGAGAAGCTATGTCCTTCAACTTCACCATTAAAATTAGTCACTGAAATAGAAAATTTTCCTACAAACCTAAAGGGTTTAGTAGATTTGTTTAAGGAAAAAAATGTTGCAAGACTGAAAGATTGGATGAGTAAAATGAGATCGAAGGATCAGATTATGTTTAAACTTCAAGCTAATAAACTGTCATGGTATAATTATATTTAATTAGATAGACAAATGGTTGAAAACCAATGGTAAATGTAGAGAATGTACTAAATATGACCAATTTCTATCACGAAGATATGCAGAAAGATGCTTTGATGAAGGGAGTAGTAAGTAGAATATATTATATAATTTCAGAACAAAAGGAAAAAGAGATAGGAACATAAGGTATGAAATTAATTTGGGAAAATGATTTAAAGACATCAATTAAAACAGAGGACTGGATAAAATGTGGAGGATGAGAGTTTTAAGGTTAATGTTGATAAGAATAAAGGGAAAAATTAAAATCTGTATATGACTCCTGTGAAATAGAATATAATAAATTCAGATTACTCTAAAGCTTGTTCGAAATGTGATGAAGAAATTGGTACATATTATCATATGTGGTGGGATTGTAAATTTTGAACACTGGTTTTTAAGGAAATATGTGATATATATGGAAAAGATATTGAATTTAACTCTAAAATTGCTTTGTTGTTGACAGGTTTTGATTATTGTTTGAAGGAATTGATTTCCAATTTTATGACAAGCACTAGAATATTAATAGCTAGGTTTTGGAAAGATAAAAATGAAATGAAATTAGAAGATTGGTATGGTGAACTATGGGACTTTGCATTAAATTATAAATTGACTACTGAACTCAAGATAAAAAGAGGGGAAATAAGTTCAAACAATTTTTATGTTATTTGGGGTAGATTTGTTGAATTTGTACTAGTGAAAGGAAAGGGGAAAGCCTCTAAACAGCAATCTATACAATTTTGAAAAGGAAGCTTGTAATAAAAGTATTGTTCTAAAGGGTCCCGTGGGTATGGGGTGCATGGTAGAATTTAGTGTATAGCAAGGACTATTATTTGTATTTTTGTATTTTTTTTGTTCTGAAAATAATTTTAAAAGTTTTTTTTAAGGATGCTTGGATTTAAGCCCTACCCCCCAAAATAAGCCCCAGTTAAGTGAAACCCCACCCTCCACCATTGTGCAGCAACCAGAAGATGACATGACTGTATTCGAATAAATGTAGATTGTTTGTACATGAAAAAAAAAATTTCAGAAAATAAGCCCTAATGCATTTTTGGAGCAAAAATTAATATAAGTTTCTGTCTTATTTTTGAGGAAACACAGTAAATATATGCCCGTTAATATGGGCATGTTGGGGATTAATTTGATCCCCTACTAAGTCCTCAAACCTTGGGGAGCACTGATGTGCCCCCCTCCTTAAGCGCCAACCAGCTGGCTGGTGCTGTGGTGCAGCAGAATTTCCCACAGTGTGATGATCCATCCACTGCAGGGAATGAAAGCCTCGGGAAGAGGCTAAGCATGTGATGGAGCATCCTCCTCTCCCCGGGTAACTAATACAAGCTCACATCTCATGCTATTCCTGGGAGAGAAGGCAATGGAGCCCTGCTTGGCTAGGCACACCAGCAGAGCCAACATTAACAGAAGTAGAGTCTCCAAATCCTGTGAGGTACTAGTTCTCCTCCATTCAGCATTGGCTAGGCCTCATCTAAAGTACCTATCCAGTTCTGGTCAGCACATATACAGAAGTATACCAACAAACTGAAAAACGTTTCTGTCTCATGAGATAGAAAACTAAGCTCTATTTCAAAAGTCTGAAAGAACTGGGCTCATTCAGCCTTCAGAAAAGAAGACTGATGGGAGGTACGATAGCACTTGAAAACTTGTCATTCAAAGGAGGGGCAGGATCTATTCTCAGTCACCCCAGAGTGCAGGCTTTGTAACAATGGGCTAAAGTTACAGGAAGCCAGATTTCATCTGAATATCAAGGGGGGAAACCTTCCTTAGAGCAGTGCTGTTAGAGCAGTATGACTGTGGAACCAAATACTGTAGGAGTTAGTGAGCAACACTGGAGGTATTGAAGAGAAAATTAGCACAAAAATGTTCTGAGAACTCTTCACTTTATATGAATTGCACTAAGAATGTTTACCCAAATTTAGTTCTTCATTCAGTTGCCCTTGAAAAGTCATATTTTACACATAATAGTTTGTTGTTTATCCAGAAAAAAAGTGGCATCAGAGAAGAGTTTCTAGAAATCATAATGGTGTGAGAGGCCATGGATAATGATTTTTCGAGTATTACTTCATTTAAGCATCCTATGTATAGGACAGATTTGTCTGAAATAATTATGATTTGTTAAAGCCTCATACAAAACTATCCAGCAAGTTTTACTAGATAATATCCTGTTACATTAATCTTGAGTGGAAAGGAAATCATCCATTAGCCTCCCAATTGAGTTACCAGTAGGTTACCACTACCATACCTTCACTGTGGTTACAAAAATTATGTGCACTTGTGTCTCCTTTCTCATTAAACTTAGAAGGACCTCCTCCTCAAAAAACATGCACAGGAGTAATACACTCCTCAGTATTCCTTTCATTGGCTATTTACTTACTTTCATCATAGTGACCTTCCATGATATATATCATTCTAGCGGGTGTGGGAAGACCGATCCTTTAATGTTCTGTGTCTGGAATTCAATGAGGTTGTTGGCAAAGTCCTTCTTGAATGCCCTTGTGTTCATGCAGTTATAGAATGAGAGGGTGAAGAGAGTGTTTTGGGGCAATTACTGCGTCTACGCCTTGGAGTAATTACGGAAAACTACTCATTGCTTTATGGCATCCTGTGACCCCTCCCGGATCACATTTACCAGAGAAGAAATTCTGAACATTAGCAAAGCCCTTCCATGTACGTATCCTCCTGTTTTTGCGGATGAAGGAAGTAGCATAATAGCTCTGGTCAAGAGAGGTGCAGTGGCTGCGTATGATACTCGGAGAAGAATTCATCAAAGAGGACGACGTGCTGGTACGTTAAATAGGTTGTGACAGCGTGGAATGAGATCTGCACTTCCATCTATTCACCTTTCCAACCTCCGTTCACTTGTTAACAAAATGGATGAACTGCATCTCATTAATCAGGTTAACCCTGACTTTTCACGCTCAGCTGCTCTTTGTTTTACAGAAACATGGTTAAACGGTTCTGTCCAGGACAGTATAATTGAACTATCCGGGTTTCAGATTTACAGAGCAGACCGCATACTTGAATCATCTGTGAAATCGAAGGGTGGAGGCATCTGTTTTTATATAAACAAAGATTGGTGTAGAGATGTGACTGTGTCAGAGAAAATCTGCTGTGAGGACTTGGAAGCTTTGTTTATTAATTGCCATCCATTTTATTCCCCAAGAGAGTTCTCTTCGATAATCTTAGGTGGAATTTACATTGCTCCCCAAGCTTGTACCAATCGTGCAGTATGTATTCTTGCTGATTTGATAAATAGACTAGAGAGGAAATATCCTGACTCTCTGCTTATAGTCCTAGGGGATTTTAACAAGGCAAATTTATCACATGAATTGCCTAGATATAAACAGCATGTTAGTTGTTCCACCAGAGACAAGAATATGTTGGACCATTGCTACACCACAATTAAGGGTGCTTATCGTTCTGTCCCTCGTGCTGCCCTCGGTCGCTCTGACCACTGCCTGATTTTTCTTATTCCAACTTATAAACAGAAACTGAAAGCTGTTAAGCCAGTGGTTAAGACAGTTAAGCGTTGGACTGAGGATGCAAAGTTAAAGTTGCAGGCTTGTTTTGACTGCACTGATTGGAATATGTTTGAGTCTGCTTCCAACAACTTAGACGAACTTACTGAAACCATAACATCTTATATTAAGTTCTGTGAAGACTTATGTGTGCCTACTAAGACCGTGCGTATCTACAATAATAACAAAGCCTGGTTTACAGCAAGGCTTAAGAAATTTCGACACGCCAAAGAGGCAGCTTATAGGAATGGAGACAGAACCCTGTATAATCAGGCTAGAAATATACTGAATAAGGAAATTTGAGCGGCAAAAAGAACGTATAGTGACAAGTTGAAGACACAAATGGAAAATCATGATTCTGCTACTCTCTGGAGGAACTTACAGAACATTACGGGTTATAAGAAAACATCTTCCCCGGTTCTGGAAGACCAGAAATTGGCAGATGACCTAAATGAGTTTTACTGCAGATTTGAAACACCATTATCTACACCTGCTGTAAACCATTTGGGTTTAGAAGTATTAAAAACCGCCTCTCCTACTGTTGTTCCCTTACTTCAGGAACCCACTTCTTTGGTGATTTGTGAAAAAGATGTGTGTGATCTTCTTCAGAGACAAAAGGTCAGGAAAGCTCCGGGAGCAGATGGGGTGACTCCCTTTTGTTTGAAAGTGTGCGCTGCACAATTAGCGCCTGTCCTAACACGGATTTTCAACAGCTCGTTGGAGCTGTGTAGTGTCCCTATATGTCTTAAAACTTCCACCATTGTCCCAGTACCTAAGAAAGCTTCTATTAGCGGACTGAACGACTACAGACCCATCGCCTTAACATCTGTAGTGATGAAAGTCTTTGAGAGATTGGTGCTGACCCACTTGAAGGACATCACTGATCCTTTGTTAGACCCTCTTCAGTTTGCATATCGGCCCAACAGATCAGCAGATGATGCTGTCAATATGGCTATGCACTATATCCTACAACATCTGGATTCCTCAGGGTCTTATGCACGGGTTCTTTTTGTCGACTTCAGTTCCGCGTTTAATACAATTTTACCATCTAAATTGTATCTTAAATTGATTCAACTAAAGGTACCCATCTCTGTTTGTAAATGGATACATAGTTTTCTGATAAATAGGAAACAGCAAGTGAGACTGGGGAAAATAACATCCGATATCCGCACAATTAGTATAGGAGCCCCCCAAGGGTGTGTACTTTCCCCATTGCTTTTCTCCTTATATACGAACGATTGTATTTCTACAAATCCCTCTGTTAAGATTCTAAAGTTTGGAGATGATACGACGGTCATTGGACTTATTAAGAACGGTGACGAGTCGGCATATAGACAGGAAGTTGAGCATCTTGTCGCATGGTGCAACAGTAATAGCTTAGTGCTCAACCCACAGAAAACGGTGGAGATGGTAGTGGACTTTCGTAAACACCCCCCTTGTATACTCCCACTTTCCATCTTAGGCAGCACGGTCTCTGTAGTAGAGTCGTTCAGGTTCCTGGGCTCTGTACTCTCTCGGGATCTGAAATGGTCAATTAACATCGATGGCATCATTAAAAAAGCTCACCAGCGTCTGTACTTCCTACGACAACTTCGGAAATTCAATCTGCCTCGGGAGCTGCTTGTCCAGTTTTACAGAGGCATTATCGAATCTGTCCTCTGTTCTTCCATAACTGTTTGGTTCGGTTCGGCAACCAAACTGGACAAGAACAGGCTTCAAAGGACTGTCAGAATTGCTGGAAAAATAATCAGAGCTGATTTGCCATCAATGGAAGAGTTGTACATTGCACGGGTTAAAAAGAGAGTGGAAAAGATTGCAGCAGATCCACGGCATCCTGGTCACTACTTGTTTAATCTTCTCCCCTCTGGTCGGCGATACAAGACGCTATATACTAAAACATCGAGGCACAAAAATAGCTTTTTTCCCTGTGCCATCAAATTGTTGAATTTGTAACTATCTGACGCAACTGGGAGTTGAAGCAATCGGTTTTTTGTAGAAATTTGCTCTAATTGTCTTGTGTATTCACTGTTTATGGTGTGTGTGTGTGTGTGTAGTGTTTTTAAGTGTGGCCGTGTGTAGTGTTTTTAAGTGTGGCGGGCAGCCATATTAAATTCCGGGTATGGTTTACATACCTGGCCAGTAAATAAATAAATAAATAAATAAATAAATAAATAAATAAATAAATAAATAAATAAATAAATAAATAAATAAATAAATAAATAAATAATAAAAAGAAGAAGAAGAAGAAGAAGAAGAAGAAGAAGAAGAAGAAGAAGAAGAAGAAGAAGAAGAAGAAGAAGAAGAAGTGAGTGTCTGGCAACTGGTGTAAGAGGAGAAGCAGTCATGGGACAGGCATTTGTTTAAATCTATCCATAACCACATGAAGTTAAAAGGAGTATTTTCCTTTCTTTCTTTCCCCAGCCTCTGCTAGAAAGAATGGAAAGGTACTACACAGACATTTGTGAAGTACCTTTGCCAAATTTTGCAATCTTTCTCCAGCTGCATTCTGGCCAAGCCCTTGTTTTTGGAGTTTAGCCTTGCTCATAATTGTATTAACTGTTTATCCTCTAAAAAGGCCCAGAAAATTGCCTGCCAATAGCTTCTTGATAGAGACGTTGCATATGGAATTTTAGAATTCTTAGCTGAGATTCCCTTCTGATGTGATTGTGAGTGAGGGCGGGGTGTTTTGTTTTGTTTTGCTTTTCATGTTTTCATTTGTGACTGGAAACAGAACAGATGGTGAAGGCATAGCTTAGTGTGATGTGTCAGTTAAAATAACCAAAGCTACTAAATGCTTGTTTGCCAATCGGGATTCTTTCTAGAGAAGCATTGCCTTTTCTGTTTTGAGTACAGTTAATCCAAATGGCACTGACTGGCTCCAGGAATATGTTTATCTCAGATTTGCTACCAACTATTGCCATCTTCTGCTTTTGTTCATTAGGGCAAACAGATCATTGATTTAGTGTTCAATTCTATTAAGGAAGTTGGCAAACCAATCAGCATTCAGCAATATGTATCATGCCATGAGAATTATTCTAACAAGTCTTATGGCTGAGGTGAGACTTGCAAAATGTTTTCAAGTTACTCCTCATGAATTTTGACACTTGTTTTGGGGTTCAGATGATGTACATCCATTAACAATTCTTTTGTTCCCCCCCCCCATGCTATCTCCACATCAAATCCAGCCCACTGGGAGGCTACTACTATTTTTGTTCCACATTTCAGCTCTCATTACTACCTGCATTCTATGGAGTGTGTACTCCTAAACTGATTTCTTTCCCATACATCCAGTGCATGTTTCCCAACAGCTGCCATCCAACTTTTTAAAACAGTTTTCAAAGTGGAATGTTGGCGCATTGGCATGCTTCTGTCAAATAGAGCTTCACGTGAAATCTGAATCATTCAGGTTAATGAATAAGAGGGACCCAAAAATTTTGGATTTCATTCAGATTCCTCATTTGGATTATCTCCATTTGATCCATGTGTGTAGAATTGTATCATCTATTTCTGAGGCCGGCCAGCATCCTCTCTTGCACCTCAAAGGTTACCCATATAGTTTTTGTGTAGTTTTGAATTTCTGATAATATTCTATGCAATAGAGCTACAGAGACTCAAAGAGGAGAATCGCTACAGGTTCCCCAGATAGTCCACCCCTTTCTCAGTAACTGACATACTCTCAATAACTCACTCTGAAACATTAGTAATAAAAAGAATAAAAATGTTTAATTGCTTGCAGTTGTGAACAGATTAATGCAAACACTGCTTCCAACAAACTAAAGAGAGAGAGGAAAAGGAACACTCAGCAGAGACGTGAGGCTCCCTTTGAATTCAGAGGGGAGAGGGGATGATTGTTTAATGCTGAATAGTCACCCCCACCTAAACAATTCCTTCCCAGTCACTTAAACAGCAGGCAGCATGTGAGGTTGTAAAAATCCCAACTGTGGTCTGGGAAGAATGAATGGCCGGAATCTTCAGAGGACATCTGAAGATGGCAGCCACAGATACTGGTGAAACTTTAGGAAGAACAGCCAAAGAGCCCGAAAAACCCACAACAACCATTAGATCCAGGCCGTGAAAGCCTTCGAGAATACATTGATTATCTGTTGCTTTGTCCATGTATTTTTGAAGTAGTTTTGAGGGTTCTGTAGGGCTTTATTTGGTCTAGCAGCAGAAACACAAATGAGGAAAAACAAAATGAAAGATTGACAAAAAGCCCATCCTTTCATGTTTAATTAAAAGACTGATATGCAAATGACTCTAAAACAAATGAGACACCCCTGAAAGAACCCAAAACAAATGAAAACAGAGTTTTCTCCATGCATAACCTTCATGAGGCACTTAGATTATAAATGTGCAGATGCCTGTCTCATATGGGATTACAAAGTGCAGGTTGCTTGTCTCATATGGGACTGTGGGACATTGTCAGAACCTCTTAAATAGTAGATGGAGTTGGGTGTCATCAGCCTGCTGATGATACCAGACCACAAAATTCTAGACAGCCTCTTTCAAGTGTTTCATGTACAGTGGTGCCTCGCACAACGATGTTAATTGGTTAAAAAAAAAACCCGTTCTGTGAAACATCGTTCTGTGAAACACCATTTCCCATAGGAATGCATTGAAAACCGGTTAATCCATTCCAATTGGAATGGATTGCCGTCCTTAAGCGAAAATCCCCATAGGAAACATCGTTGAGGGAAACGCGGTTCCCCAATTGAAATGCATTGAAGCTGACTCAATGCATTTGAATGGGTTTGCGAAGTCCCTTTTCGCTCCTGTAAAAGTGCCTTAAACTGTTTGAAACCTGTTTTAAATGCTTGGCATCGATAGTTCAGCTTGTGAAACGTATGCAAACTTAATTTGGTGTTGTTCTGAGGCGTCCTTAATTTTTGGTGATTTTTTTGTTTTCTCCATTGAAAGCCATTGGACGAACTGCTTTGATGTGGCTATAGTTCCTCTGTGCCAAAATATTTTGAAGCGCTGTTTTGGACTTAATGAAATTGTGAAGCAAAGGTGTGAGGAGGTACAACATATACAGTGGAGAAACATAAACACATTCAGTCCCCCACCTCTGCCTGCTTCCTCACACTGCTTTTCTCCTGCTATTCACACAACCATGCAGTCATAGCAGGAATGTGGACTACCCTTCTCTGCCTCTTCCATCAACTGCCCACTCAGATGAGGAGGCAGGGCAGAAATTCCTGCAATGCTGCCTTCGAGTGAGCAGCTGCTGGAGGAGGCAGAGAAGGGAAGTCTGTGCACATGTTGCCCTTTGGCTACAAGCCATCCCTCTTACCTCCTTGAGGGATGGCTCCTTCAAAAGGGCCCTCTGGCTGGATCTTAACTGCCGGGTAGGTTCATATGGAAGGAGACAGTCCTTCAGGTATCCAGGGCCCAAGCTGTTTAGGGCTTTATATGTCAAAACAAGCACTTTGAATTGGGCCCGGGCAGCAACTGGTAACCAATGTAATTTAATCAGAAATGGCTATGTCCCCTAGCGGCCCCACCACTCACCAGCCGTGCAGCTCGATTCTGGACCAGTTGCAGTCGCCGGACTGTCTTCAAAGGCAGCCCCATGTAGAGCACATTGCAATAATCTATATGAGATGTTACCAATGCATGTGTAACTGTCTTAAGACTCCGCTCATCCAGTTAGGGCCATGGTTGGTATAATTTCTAGCAGCTGAAGGAAGGCACCCCTGGCCACTGAGTCCACCTGGGCTTCCAGAGTTAGAGTGGGATCCAGGAGCACCCCCAGGCTGTGGACCTGTCCCTTAGGGGGAGTGTAACCCCATTCAGGGCAGGGAAATGGCCCTCCAGCCTATCCAACGAAGCACCCACTAACAGCACTTCTGTTTTGTCTGGATTGAGTTTCAATTTATTAACCCTCATCCAGTCCATTATCAGGTCCAGACATGAGTTCAGCACAGAAACTGCCTCACCTGGATTGGTGGAAAACGAGAGATAGAGCTGAGTGTCATCAGCATATTGCTGATTCCTCAGCCCAAACCTCCTGATGACCTCTCCCAGTGGTTCCATGTAGATCTTAAACAGAGTTCAGATAGGACAATGGTTACATAATGCCATTAGGATTGGCCCAAATGAAGGCTTTGAAGTTAGCTCCCTATCACTATGAAAAAGAAGAATGGGTAGTACCTCCTCTTCTCAGAAGTAACTGTGACATCATCCAAGAGAGTTTGCTCTAATACTGTAGAATCAGCCAACAAGTTAACAACTTTGGGAAGAAGCGTTCCCCTACATTTCCCCTTTTTCTTTTTTATTAATTAAAGTAGATATTTTAAATATGCTTATGGATTACATATAAGTCCTTTCTACAAAGGCCAGAAAGCGGAGTTTTGAAACAAGCAGTAATCACTGAAAAAAGGTTGGAATGCATTGAATAAAACAACAGTAAATTACAAGAAGTAATTGCATACATCCAAAGCCATCCAAAGTTGGGCAGCCATGACCATAAGCTGTCCCACCAGGAAGGAAGTATGTCTTGCTGTATGTTAGTAGCAAAGTGTCTCAGCTGAGTGAGCTGATTGTTCACTGCATGACCATTATCAGATAAATTGAAGCAACAGAGATTATTAAAAGACTCACAACCAATATGACTGCACAACATGAGATAATCCAATGTTGCGCGGTTGTCTAAAATAGCATTACATAGTTGACGTTGTTCCTGATTCAGCAGGGAAATAGCAGCGGAAGTGCGGTTAATAGTCTTAGCTAAGGTGCATGCAATGTTTGCAAGAGCATGAGTGTTCTGAACAGCTAGGCCAGGAATGCCAACAAGTGACGTGGCCAGTGAAATATATTCTGCTTGAATAACAGAGTAACTTTACCATTACAGGTACTATCAAGAGATAAGCTTTTCCATCTCAGCCGAGGCGAGGGGTTCTGCAAAGCAGAATGTTGCATTAAGTTGATTGCTAAGACTCATTGTGTGTCTGACAGATTGGCTGGAATGTAACTAAATGTATATTGACCACAGGTAAAGAACCAGCCTGCTGGCAGGATGTGTGCCCAGTTGTAGGTAATGTTGACTGTGTGTGAGCAATGCCATTTTGCTTTTGTTGTTGTAACACATTTGTCAGAAGAGCAGTTAACTACTCTAGCATAAGTGGTATTTTCATTGGTTGCTACAAAAGGAGTGTAAAGAGAGAAAGCATCAATGGGTAGCATTCTTGTTATTTGCCCCATCCATGAGAATTAGCGTGCTTAACAAGAGTAGCATTAAACCAGTGCCCCAATGATGTATCATTGGCAATGCCACATGGTTCCTTACAGAGAGGAATTAAGCAAGTTCCCAGTAGACCATGCATGGCATGTGCCTACTTCAGGCAAAAGTGTGAAACGTTCACAATGTTGGTCAATTTTTTCCAGATGTTATATTGCAGACGTGCATGCAGATCTTCTTGAGCCTCTGCAACACCTACTGGAACAGTTCCAAGAAGGAGGGAACAGCAGAGGACCATCAGAGAGTTAACATTTATCTGAGATATCACAGCTGCAAGAAATGTTTCAGGGGTCTCAGGGATGTTCTGATGGGAAAGGTTATGCTTCGCATAAGAACTTGGAGACTTTAGCTTGCCCTAGGTGACTTTTGACTGAGTTCCCTCAGGTTTGGCTGGGCATTTGCAACTGCAGGCCTCCATCTGGTCTTGCTCTAGGGTCATCACTGGGTAAAAATCTGGAATGGGGTTCTGCAGGTTGCAATGCCAGCTCATCCTTTCCATGATTATTTATTTATTTATTTATTTATTTATTTATTTATTTGATTTATACCCCGCCCATCTGGTATATTCTACCACTCTGGGCGGCTAACAGCAATATATAAAATTAAAATAATATAAATCCATTGACATTGTTAATAAAAACATTTCAAAAGATATAATAAATGATAGATAGATGAGAAAAAAGAGTTACATACTGGCAGGAGGGAAGGCCTGAATGTAAAGCCATGTTTTTTATTGGATTTTAAATGTACCCAGCGTAGGGGCCGCATGAATCTCAGGAGGGAGATTATTCCACAGGCGAGGAGCCACCACCGAGAAGGCCCGGTTTCGAGTCTTTTCCCTCCGGGCCTCCCTCGGCGTCAGGCTCCTCAGCCTCACCTCCTGGCTCGCGCGGGTGGTACGGGTAGATCTTGGTGGGAGCAGGCATTCCACCAAGTATCGAGGTCCCAAGCCGTTTAGGGCCTTTAAGCAAGCATCACCACTTTGAAGTCGATGCGGAAACGGATGGGCAGCCAATGCAATTTAGCCAGAACAGGAGAAATGTGATGGTGCTTTCTCACTCCAGTGAGGAGTCTGGCCGCTGTATTCTGCACCATCTGAAGTTTCCGCAACAACCTCAAAGGCAGCCCCACGTAGAGTGCATTGCAGTAGTCTAATCTTGAGATTACGAGCGCATGCACCAAGGTAGTGAGCGCCCCCCTGTCGAGGTAGGGCCGCAGCTGAGCGATCCGCCAAAGATGGAAAAAGGCGGAGCGGACAACCGACGCCACCTGCATTTCCATAGTAAGCGTCAGGTCCAGGTATACGCCCAAACTGCGGACCCCACTCGTTGGGGCCAGGGCCACCCCCCCAAACGAGAGGGAGCCACCCAGGCCACCTACCACAGGGGATCCCACCCTCAGTACTTCCGTCTTGTCCGGGTTCAGCTGCAGCCCGTTCTCCTGCATCCATTGCAATACAGTCCCCAGGCAGCGCTGGAGGGACAGGATGGCATCACCTGCAGTTGGTTAAAAGGAGATGTAGAGCAGGGTGTCATCAGCGTACTGGTGACACGATACTCCACACCCCCTGATGACACCGGCCAGCGGTCTCATGCACCGAGCTGGAACCCACCAAGGACCTCTGAAAGTTAAAAAATCAGCTTGGCTGCAACTCGAGATTAATAAAGAAAAAGAACCCCTAAAATAAAGTTCAGGGGGCTGTGTATAAATCTCCAGCAGCCGTTCCATAGGATTCTCTATTGGCAACAGCTTGAACTGACCTGCAGAGACAATTAAATGATTTAGTATAAACAATGCCATTGACACTACATCTGGGATATCTTGGGGCTTGATTCTTCCATTTTTCACTTTTTTTTTTTTTTTGGACTTATATACCGCCCCATAGCGCTACAAGCACTCTCCAGGTGGTTTACAATTTTAATTATACAGGCTACACATTGCCCCCCCAGCAAGCTGGGTACTCATTTTACCGACCTCGGAAGGATGGAAGGCTGAGTCAACCTTGAGCCGGCTACCTGGGATTTGAACCCCAGGTCGTGAGCACAGTTTTAGCTGCAATACAGCGTTTTAACCACTGTGCCACGAGGCTCTTGAGTAGCAAGGAGAATTGCAAAAAGGTATGGTTATTCTTTCACAACCACCTGTTAAGGGACATAAGCTGGAGAAAAGGGAGGAGCATGCATGATATGCAGTGGGCTTGCAGCTGATCTTCTTGGCTGAACAGCATCAAAAGGAAAAAAGTCTGATGTAGCCCTCTGGTGGAAAGAGAAATTATTGTCAGGATTAGAAAAGATAGAAGGAGGAGAGGAGTCTGTGCTAGGTTTTTGTTGTTTTGATATAACATCCTGCAGTTCATTACAAATGTCAACTGTAAAAAAGAGTTGTGAGGTACTAGCAGGAAAGTTTGCCAAGGTCAGAAAAGGATTAAAGTGCATGTCAAGAATGCAATCTAAAAAGCAGTGTGAGTAGGGAGTGAGCCAGTCTTAGATAAGCACAGGCACTCCAAATCTGAGAATTGTTTGATACGATGGCTTTCCTTTGGCACAAAGCCTACTATCACTTCCAGAGTATTGTGAACACTTCTAGCAGAAAGTGTTAAAAAATCAAAGCAATGAGTCAGGGCAGTGACCTTGAGAGGAGGCAGCTGAACTGTACTTCTGATAAGGAGCGCTACAGAGTAAATGCAGGTTGAGAGTCGCAGGTATTTCATCTAAGCCAGAGAGAACTGAAATGGGAGGGGAAGCAGAAGGGAGTGTTGGAACAGAGACTGAGAGAGGTTGGGAGTAATAGAAACTGTAGCATCTGCATTAGTTGCTGTGCTGGAAGCCAGGAGAGGAAGAGGGAGGGAGGGCTCAAGGGGTGGGGTTAGTTGAAGATACAGTGCCTGTTTTACAAGGCAAGAAAGAGGGGGAGAAGGGTGTGAGGGAGAGAATAACTGAGACGCTGGCTGTTTTGGGAGGCAGGAGGGAGGGGGAGGGGGAGAGTGAGAGAGAGGGAAGATGAATTAGGGATAAACATTTTGATGAAGGCCATTTTCAGAGAGTAAGGGTTCAGGTGGCCGGGCAGGAGGAAGAATTTTTGGGCATGTTGCAATCGGATGATCTATAGACTGATTTAAGAGGGGATTTTCAAGCTGTGAACATGCCACATGTTAAGAATCTCATGTGAAATTCCTTTAGTGTTGTGAAGTTCTTTTCCAATCAAATCCCAGACTGAAATTTTACAAGTGCCTTTCTCTGGGTAAAAGGGACAGAGAGACGTTATCTCTGTCAATAAATTTTCCAGTAATTTTTCAGATTGACCATTAAAACATTTTTCTCTTTGCAGGAGATAAATTAGCTCCTTTTTATGTTTTTCTTGTGAAGGAGATGAGGAAGGAGAAAAGACATTCCCCATGTTGCTTCTTGTTTAAACAGAAAAGATTCACCCTGGGATCTCTTATCAGAGATGGATAGGTGCCTTAACCCTTGCTGGGCAGAGATGAGTTGTGGATTGCCTGTCAGGCAATGAATCCTCAGGTTGATGAATGACTGGAGGCTGTTCCTCAAGCCTTTTTCCTCTGCAGCCTGGTTTCATGCCTTTGATGAATAGCTTGCAACGTCCCTGTTAATTGATGTCCTTGCTAATTGATGGTCCCTGTTCGAGCACCAATATGTAGGGTCACAAAATGAGAAGGCTGATGGGCTAGGTGATCACCAGATAATTAGGATAGCAAATAGTCTTAGAGACGTTAAAGAAGTCAGCCACACACACAGAAGGATGTCTGCCAGCAGTGCTCCTGATGGATGACTAGTAGAAGAGGACCTTGAATAAGACTGCCCTGCCCCCAGGAGGACTGTGTTTTATTAACCTTACAAGCTCACAAATAGTTGACAGTATACAGATAGTTGACAGAGTTCAGATAGGACAATGGTTACATAATGCCATTAGGATTGGCCCAAATGAAGACTTTGAAGTTAGCTCCCTATCACTATAAGAAGAATGGGTAGTAGCTCCTCTTCACAGAAGCAGCTGTGACGTCATCCAGGAGAGTTTGCTCTACTCCTGTAGAATCAGCCAACAGCTTAGCAACTTTGGGAAGAAGCATTCCCTAACATGCTGAATTGCTGAATAGTGTCCAAATAAATCCCCAAATAGGTATTTGTGGTAGATGGCCCTTCTGTCTTCTCCTCCATCAAGGATACACCAAGTTCCCTTGTGACAATCTGAAAAGTCCTCATGAGGGACTCACATCGGCCAGACCCTGGCTTCTCACAAAATGAAAAATAATCCAAATAATGGACAGTTTGGGAAAGCCCCACCCTATGTTTAAGGGCCCATTTAAAAAAATGTGTTGAAACACTCAAATGCAGCACAAGAAACTGAGCACCCCATTGGCATTGCCCAATCCATGTAAAAGAAACCCTCAAATTGAAAGCCTAGCAATTCAAAAACAACCAGCTGAACCAGAAACAAGCAAAAAGCCGACTTAATGTCTACCTTTCCCAGTTCAGCTCAATTGCCACAGGATCTAACCATCCTTATTGTGGCATCAAAGGATATGTAATGAACAGTACAAAGCTCCTGAGGGATCTTATAATGCACTGACTCCCCAGCTGGGTATGATAAGTGGTAAATGAGGTAGAATTCCCCTGGCGACTTTTTGAGGACAACCCCAAGTGGGGAAATGTGCAATTTTGTTACAGGTGGCTCACTGAAAGGTCCTGCCACCCTCCTCTCTGCAACTTCTTTCTCAATCCTTTTCCTAACCACATCTTCCATGCCCCTTACCAATTTTAGGCTGCATACCGAAGTGGCAAACCTAGCAGCCTGAACAGAGATTCTAAAACCAAACTTGAACCTGCCTAATAGATATTGGGCTGCCTTCCTGTCTGGGTAGGAAAGCAACCAGTCAGCCAATACTGATAGTTTAATTGGACAGGGGGCCTTTTGCAGCAGTAGATGAACCCGCTACCTGCCTCTTGGGCCCACCCCATCCTTGTTTCCACCCGCTCTGGGTCAACCTCTAAAGTATGACACTGAGCCATGGGTACTCCCGCATACGGAACACTGGTGTCTGAATCTGCAAATTTTTTGGTTGCAAAACCCTTTGGAATTGAATTCCCAGCAAATGAAGAGGGGTTGAACCACCTGGCCTGCTAGGGGGGGCATTAAAATTGTTGGCTCTCTGAATCAGATGTCCACTATCAAAATGGTCACCCATAGTGAGCTGAGACGGGGTCATCAATTGCAACCAGAGTCCATGATGATGCATGTCCCAGCGCATCTGGAGGTTTTTCACCACTCTCATATGGAACCCCTCATCATAGACCAGCCACACATGCCCTGGGAAATCTATATATGCCCTCTATATAAAGTCAATGTATGAGTCAAAAAGCCTTGGCTGGGTATCTCCTTTTCCCTATCCTCCTCCTTGGCACCTTTCTTCTCCTCCATTTCCCTATTCAGAAGATCGAATACATCAATGTATATGCCTTGGCAAATCTTCTCTATTTTGGCTGGGAGAAGGTGATCACCTAGAGCACTGGTTCTTAACCTTTGTTACTCAGATGTTTTTGGACTGCAACTCCCAGAAGCCTTCACCATCAGCTCTGCTGGCTGGGGTTTCTGGGAGTTGCAGTTCAAAAACACCAGAGTAACAAAGGTTAAGAACCACTGACCTAGAGCTAAAGATTGATCCCCATATGGAAGAGCACTCCAGGGAACAGAATTATACACCGTATTTGGAATTGCAGGGTAGTTAAGCTGTTGTTAAACTGTACATAAAACTTGGCATTTGACCGGAAGAAGACCACTGAGGGTATGGTGCCATCCAAGACTTTGAAGCCTATATGGCCCCACAGGAGTGGGTGAGCTGATGCTGCTGTTGCAAGGCAGAAAACTGACATTCAATTGCAGAAAAGCAGGTGGGTTGACTTCTCCCCAAGGCCAAAGCCCTTACATGTGATGTGTAAGCGGTATGGGTGCAGACTCACCTGGAAATGGCACAGCAGGGATCGCCACATTTGCTAGAGTGAATTCAGCCACCAGCTGGCTTGAATTAGGAACAGAACCATCAATCCCAATCTGGCTGCCCACTGCTACATTCGATCCCGGACATGTTGATTCGCCTACAATGCGTTCTCCCATTTGCTCCCTTGGCTCTGTCAGAAGGTCAGGTGTGACATCCCTTTCAACTTCCATAGGCATGGTCGAGGAGCCTCCACCTGCCAGTTCCGCTGAAACTGCCCCTGAAGCTGTAGCCCCTGAAGCTTTAGCACATTCTTTTTTCAATAGATCAATTCAGGATAACATTACATCACCCAATTGCCTGAGCTCTGACATCCTACATGCCCTAGATTCCCTGTGAGACCTCCTCGGAGTAACAGCACTAGCAGCCTCCCTTTATATATATAAAATTTATTTATTTGTTTGTTTGTTTAGGTATTTTTATTTTATTTTATTTTTCAGCCCCAGCAGGGGCTGTAGTAACCACCACAGTTTCCTACAGCTATTCCTTTAAAAAAAATTAACAGCCAATAGATAGCCCAGCTGGCAGAACAGCACTTATCAAACTGTGCATGTTGGGCTTTTTTGAAAAAATAATCTCAACCAAACAAAAAAGGTGGGTTAGCACAGCCTGTATTAACTAATTTAATTTTAAAGCTAAATCTATAGTAACTAATTAATTTTTAAAAAAATTAATTTCCCCTTTAAAAGTCTATTTGTCCTATTTTCTCCTCTCTCTATTTTTTTAAAAAACATTATTAATTGGAATTCTAGTAATGCAGTAAACGAAAACTGTACAAAACAGTGTTCACAAGAAAACCCCCAAAAATCCACTCCTCTCACACCTTAAAAAGCTTAATTAATAAGGGGGGTGTCCTCTGAAGATGCCGGCCACTGAGACTCATGAAATGTCAGGAAGAACAACCTTCAGAACACGGCCAAAGAGCCCAAAAAACCCACAACAGCCATTAGATCCCAGCCGTGAAACCCTTCACAAATACAATAGGGGGGGGGGGTTTGATCGCTTCTCCTTATCCCCCAACAATCAAACCAAGTAATTAATTTAAATCAAAATGTAACAGAGAAAGGATGTTAAAGAAGAAACAGCGAACAACAAAACACAGGGGTCACACTGATGCATGCCCCAAAATTCAAGCCTCAGCCAAAAGCCAGGTGTGATGAAAATGAAACCACTTCTCGCTCAACCTCCAACGTCTGACATATGCTCAGCAGATGAAGGAAGAGGCTGAGCTGGAGAGACCCTACCTTCTTAAAAGCTCTGTCCCTCCTCCCTTCAGGAGCTGGTGTCATTCAACTGTGATGCCTTTCCAGGACGGGCAAAGTGTCCCCGCTATGGTGATTCAGCACCATAGTGGAGCAAATGCGCTACAGTGTAACCTATGGGAACAACTGGGGTCTATGAGTGGACTGTGTTTTGGGTGATCCTGAAGAAAAATCATGTGGATCCATAAGCATTTCTGACTTATATTAGTGTTTTGTGTGACTGCAAAGCCATGCGCTAAAGGACCCACAAATTTTATTTTAGTGTGTGGCCAGAGATGGGGCCTATGATTGGACAGTGGTTAGGGGGTGATCTTTTTTTAATCAGTTAACCTCCTTGATAGTCAGAGAGAATGATGTATACATTGTATATCTTCAGCAAAGCTTTTGACAAAGTGCTCCATGATATCCTGATTAGCAAGCTAACTAGGTGTGGGCTGAATAGATCATGTCAGATGGATACACAATTGGCTACAGGATCATACTCGGAGGGTTGGACTCAATAGCTTTATAGGCCTCTTCAAATTTCATTATTTTATGATTTTATTATAATAGTGCCCCACCCACCCCCATAAGTTTCTGTGGCTCAGCAGTGATTTGAGCCCTGGTCTCCTGCGTCCATTACTCTAGCATTCATTAAAATATCTCAGATTTTAATAAATGGAGCAAAAGCGAAGAATGGATGTTTCTTATGTTTGCTGGCTAAGTATATATGGTATCATTCTGTACATCCATCTCTAGCTCATATACTGATTTATTTCTGTTGTTGGAGGACTTCCATTAACTTTTTTGCAATTTGTTTCCTCAGCTTTTCAACTCTCCTATGCCATTTTTCTATATCAAAGCAATTTCTTGGTTCTGTCTGTTGCAGATGATTTGGACATTTCAAAGAAGTGGTGACTGAGAAAGTACAAGCCACTCTTTCCTCAGTTCTGGGTCATATCCAGAACTGTTACGTATGGAAGTTTCATGCTCTGTCCATTTCAGAATGCACACCTACTTGTAAACTATGCACAATCTTCAGGCAATAGGAAGCACTAGTCCCTTTTATACTTGCTGTCTTGCCACTTACCTGAAATATTGAATGCATCAAATTTTGTCACATGCTAGAGAGACAAGATGTGGACACAAAATAGGGGCAAGCAGTTGAAGTTGTGAAAGTGTAAAAATATGGGATGAAAACAGCTTGTATGCCTGATGTACAATGAAAGTAGGCCTCTCTATCAATTAGGACAATTTGGAATGTATTTATTTATTCTATAGATAAAGATAGAAAGTTAAGAAAAATGTGCTGGAACAAGGAAATGTTTGATTGACAGTGCTATGTTGCATGATGTTAAGAAATAGTTGACTGCAAGGAGAAAATCACAACGTACCCTGAGACTGAGAAACTAATAAAGGATGTGAACAATGTTTATATCAAGTCTATAAAATGATTGTCACTATATGAACAATGTGCCTTCTGCCACAAGAGACTCCTGGACTCTTGTTGCTCTGCACCTCTAATTACATTTATTTATTTATTTATTTATTTATTTATTTATTTATTTATTTATTTATTTATTTATTTATTTATTTATTTATTTATTTATTTTCCAGCTTTTACCCCATCCATCTAGATTCAACAAATCTACTCTGGGAGGCTTATAGTCCAAATATAAAACAAAATTAAAACAAACAAACAATATCAAACATTAGATCATTTGTTTAAAATAAAGCAATCTGTGTTAGGACGGTATTTTGTTTAAGCGTTTTATTTTCTAAAGCTATACATGTAGGAGCAGTTTTGGTTTTTAGTGGCTTCCACTGAATTCAGAAAGACATTGTATATCAGCTTTAATCTAAGTCACAGATAGTGATAAAACATATCCTCAAGCTGGAAGCAGGTTTGCCCTTATATTCTGGTGTATCATTAAAGGTTATCCATCTTTATTTTCTTTCTCTCTGTCTCTGTCTCTGTCTCTGTCTCCGTCTGTCTGTCTCTCTCTCTCTCTCTCACACACACACACACACACACACACACACACACACACACACACAAACACACACACACACTTAATAAGTTGGCTACCTAGCTATGGAACCAGAGGCTGGGAGTTTAATTTCCCACTGCAGCTCCCAGGAGAAAAGCCAGCCTGTGAGGACTTCAATAAACTACATAATTTCAGAGCTACCCCAGAAAAATGTAACAGTAAATTCATTCTGAATATTTTATACTTAATAAAATCTGAAAAAGGTCACTGTGAGTCAGAATTGCTTGGGTCTTAGCCAGGAAGGATGAGTCAAGGCATGTACTCCATACTAGAAGTATTTTTATTTTTATTGTTTTGCCATTGATAACTATGTAAAACCCTACTAAAATTCTTCATACAAGCACAGGAAAAGAATATTAATTTTTTTAAAAAAATGGGAAAAGTAAAACTGACTCCTCCAGTTTGTGCCGGTAAAGACTCTTTAAAAGCAATTAATGTTGACAAATAAAGCAGAAGGAAAACCATGAGGCCACATAACTATGAACACAATATGTCAAGTCTGTGACTGAACATAACTTTTATTCTGTTTAATACATATGCTTTTAAAATATAACAGTTCCAAAATAATATTTCCCAATTGTCAAAGGATTATTTAGCTAGGCAAAAGCATCCAATAGAGTCCATTGTGATTCATAACAAAAGCTGTCTCACTTCACCTATATATGCTTGCTCTGAAACCTCATCAGCCACAATAACATATTAGTACCAAAAAAGTCAGATTCCACATTGCATTAAATATCTGCCTGTAGTACCAGAGGATGGGAGTTCAATTCCTTTCTATGCTTCCCAGGAGAAAGAGTCAGGCTGGAGGGCCTTGGGCAGCTTACACAGTCCCAGGATGACCAGCCCACTCATTTAGGCTGTGAAATTACCATTTTTCCCACTTGTGACTTCGAATTATCTCAAAGCACATTTTACCCAGTTTACTTATAGGTTTATGGATCCACATGATTTCATGCGATTTTGAGATATTATCCACCCTAAACCACTGTCACATTATAGATCTCATTTGCATCCACGGGCTACACCACAGAAATCATGTGTTCTTCAGCACATGGCTTTGCAGTGGTGCAAAAACATGGTGTTAGCCTCAATTTTGAGGCATTTAGAAAATTTGAGCGAATCTCCAGCACAGATTCTGACACAGATGAGCCAGCTGTGATACAACACGTTTTTATCAAGAAAACAAAGTATGCCAAAACAGACAGCTGGGTTTTCACTCATAAAGAGTGAGAAAGCCCCCGAAATACATTGGTCAGATTCATATAGACTGTTTACAAATAGGGAGTCATAGATCCCAAAACTGTGATTGGGCCTAATATGCAACAAGTTTTGGATCCTTCCCCTAATTGATGTTTGGGTTATGACCTGGTGACCTATTGGTTCTTGAAAGGGAATGGAGAATGATGGAGCCCCCCTCTCATTGTCCTTCTAATTTCCAGACATCCTGGCACCCCAGATGTTTATTCTCAGCATATGTTTTGCAATATGTAGATGGCTGCCAGAGCGGCTGATTGTTTGGAGTGCTCCGGCTTTCTAAAAAGTTTAAAAGCTTTTATTCATATTTTCTTTTTAATTTGCTTTCATCTTACTAGTTAAGATTAGCCCTACATTGGGAAGCTATGGCAGAGCTCTGTACTTGGAAAGACTGCTCGAAGGAGCCGGCTTGGGCACTTTTCTTTGCTGTCTGCTGGGGAGGATCCTTATGAAGGCATCCTAATCTAACTTTGGTTTTCGTAGCAATTTAACAACATAAATCTGCTACCACACTCTCTCCCTGTCTGGGGAGCTCCCAAGTGACCCTGGATTTATCTGGATTTATCTGCAGAGTTGGCTGCTGAATGCCTGACTTAGTGTGGGGGTTGGCCGGAGCATTTTCTCGGACTTCATCCCCGAACTTGATTTGTTTGCTTGCTATCGCTCAGCAGTTTTGGTCTTGACCCTGGTCACGGCTGGCTTGGTAACTTCCTCCTCTGTGTCGCCGGGATGCTAACCAGAGCTAGGAAGAACAGAGCTTGTTTCAAGAAAACTCCCACAACAGCTACCACCCTCAGCCATCTTATCCCAGGGAAGACTGGGATGAAACGAGCAAAGAAATCCAAGGAAAACAAGATTCAACCTACTATTGAAACTTTTCTTTCCCCCCTCTCTAGCCAGCCGACTCTGAGGGATTCTTCGCAGGTGAGTGATTTGTATAACTCACCCCCTCGAACTGTCAATTCCTCTCTGTTGAATGAGGAAATCTCCTGAGAAGCACCCTAGCCCAAATGCTGCTTGATCTCCAAACTTTTCTAATGTGGACGAGCTTATATTGCAACCTATTCCCCAAGGCTCAACTGATGCCCTTCATACCCCCACAGAGGACCTCCAGATTGGCTCTTCCTATGTCCCACAGGATTTAGCTGATTTAACATGTGTCTCCCCGGCCACTAAAGCACTGATACAAGATCTTATAGCAGACCAGACAAATACGCACCCTAGAGAAACGAACCCCAGTGCAATGAATGCACTTTCACAACTTTTACAACAGGTCTCCTCTATTGCCCTGGGTTTACAACAATTACTCAGCCATTTTACGTCTGTGCTGCCTCCCGTTAAGGAAAAGTCACAGTTAAAGGCGTGCCCCAAAGTCAAGCAATGTCCCCTGAGTAAATCTCCCACTCTTTCGCACCCTCAAACATCCTTGCCTTCAGCAGCCCTCCCACTGCCTGGTAGAGACTCAATGTATACCGACTCTTCCAGTACCATTCAAAGCAAATCTGCCCCCCCTCAAAAAAAGTTGCAGACAGTGGGAAGGGTTTTCCAGCATCACGACATGGTCATATATATCCCTGCCCCTGACGTATGTTTTTGGAACAGCAAAAGAAGGATCACGGCTTCTTTATCTGCAATTTTAGACTGTACTATCCCACCCCTCAACCTCAAACACTTCTACTTTCTACTGTCCCTTAACGTATATGAAAGAGTGTTTCTGTCTTTTCAAACACCAGATTGGCCAAGGAGGATTTTCAGGGCAGCAGGTCATCTGTGGAATTATGGCCTTACCTTTTCCTGGGTCTTCAAGGACAACTTAATTGGAAATTTATATAAAAGCAAGAGTTCCCCCTCATTAAAGTCTCTGGCACAGGCAACTAAGCCCGATATGCTGCTCAACAGTGCCAGGACATTGGTTAGCAACCAACCTAGTCAACTAGGGGACTGCTTGGCAGCTCGGAGTCCTCTCATTGAATCGATGGTGCATGCCAGTAGCAAAAATCAAGACGAATTTCCAATGCTTCCAGAGGAACACGACCTGGTCCCTCAGGTAAAGCTTTATCCCCATTTCAATCCTGTCCCTAACGTTCCGTATCCAGTTTTTTCCTCAACATGCACTATAGAAAAACAACCTCGGACGGGAGAGTTTACCCCAGTGGCTGACCAGACACAAATTAATTCTCCTATGTTTGCAACCTCCAAGCTGTGGCAACGGATCTAACCAATTCTGCAGTTACCTCTGCAAATATGTTCACTCCTCCAGACGATACCCTTTTGGCAGCCTTGGCCTTGGTCCCACCTGACAAGCCCCCTTCAGTGAATGTACACCCAGAGTATTCAGTTATTTTGGATTGACTCACCGTACCTACCCCTGACGTTGTATCCTCCCAACCCGGTTTGAAATTGCTTTTGTGGAATGTAGGCGGATAGTGTAATAAGGCTAAAGATCCTGACTTTCATGCTTATCTCAGGAACTTTGAGGTCATCTTACTACAAGAAACCTGGATGGTTACTCCACTAAAATTTGAGGGCTTCAGCTCTATATCCCTACCAGCCCATAAACCCAAGGGTAAGGGCCGCCCTGCTGGAGGCCTAACCATTCTCTGCAAGACCCACCTAACACCAGTCCTCATGTTCATGGCAGATAGCCATTGTATGGTGCAAGTGGTCAAATTTAGCGTGTTTCCAGGAACCTTGGTTGTCTCCAGTGTTTACATACCACCTAACCCCGACAAGCAATGTAGGGAGAAACAATGGGACTATTTGTCACAAGTGTTGATGGATACCTTTGCCAAGTTTCAGGCAGATTGTTTCCTACTTGCTGGAGATTTTAATGCCCGTGTGGGATCTGGCAGTGACATCTTTGGACAACTGGCTGACGACCTTTATATCTCTGACTTCAGCTACCTGCACAGGAGCTCTAAAGATCTATCAACCAACGAAAATGGCATTGCCTTAGCTAACTTACGTGTGACCTTTGGACTTACATGGCTTAATGGTTTGCTAGAAGGAGACAAAGAAGGGGAATTTACCTTTGTAGCACCACAGGGGGCAAGTGTAATCGACTACATTATTGTCCCAGTAGCCGCGCTACAGATGATAGACAGTTTCCGGATTGACCCCCCACTTCTTAGTGATCACCTCCCTCTTAGCTGTTCACTATCAATTGGAACCAACAACTCTCCCTTTATTTCACCTTCAATACTTTATAAACCCCCCTCTGGCCCTCTATCTATCAAATGGAACCACAAGACAATGTGCCTATTCTCCAATCTGATATCGAAGGGAAGCCCGACTCTAGCTGATCCATCTGCCGTAGGTGATACTTTGGACAGCTATAATTTACTAATTAACTTCTTGCTGAATGAACTAGGACATCACAACTCGGCCAAGGTGGAAAACCCACTGAGAGACAGCTGCACAGCTTTTAACAACCATTGTTAGAATCTCAAACATAATCTTCATCAAATTTACAAGGATAACGGAAGCCCCAGACTTCCCCCCAGCGTATTTTAACATTAAAGCCCAGCTTGCCCAGGCCATTAAATTTAATAAACAGCAGGTCACCTTTGAGCGATGGGGCACCCTAATCATGGCAACCAAAACCGACAACCATAAGTTCTTCTGGAAAATCATCAATGCCACCCCAACCCGGGCAAGCTATCCATCTTCTCCTTTAATTTCCGCATCCTCTTGGGAAGCTCACTTTGGGAAACTGTTCAATGATCATGCGGACCATCAAACTACCACTGACTAGTCAGGGATAGCGGTCCTGCCCATATGGCCACTGGTTTCTCAAGAGGAAGCTTTGACCCTCATTGCTCGTCTCAAGTCAGGCAAAGCCGCCGGCCCCGATTTCATTCTATCTGGCCTGATAAAATACGCTGCACAGTGGTGGGCGCCTTTCTTACCTGATTTGTTTTCCAATGTGAACTCCCAGGGGCAAGTACCTAAATATTGGACACAATCACATATAGTGCCAATCTACAAAAAAAGGTGATAAATTGAATCCAAATAACTTCAGACCAATCAGCCTTCTCTCTATCCCAGGCAAACTGTATGCATCATACCTTCTAACCAAGCTGTCTTCGTGGATTGATGATAACAATATCCTAAGCCCAGAACAAGCTGGATTTAGACTTGGAAGATCTACCCTGGAACAATGCCTGATACTATCACTTCTTGCCGAGAAACAACTGGCCAGCCCCTACTCAAGACTATTTACTGCATTTCTGGACCATAGAGCTGTCATAAAAGCGAGCTTCCTAAGAAACTGCTTTTACACATAACAGAGAGGGGTCCAGGATGAACAGTTCCTACTCAGGTAAAACCGGGTCCTTTAATTTTACCCTAGGCAACTTTTCCACCCTTTCTCCCAAGTCTGCTATGATTTTTAAATAAAAAAACTTCTAGTCATTCTAGAAGATTTAATCCTCTTTAGTTTTATATGTAGGACCCTAAATTGGTAGCATGCACGTGACCTGATTAAATAAATCAATTTTAAAGTAGCCAATTAACTAGAGTAGCTTGACGGTCTATTCAAGAAACCAACGTACAGACAAACAGCCTTTTTATATTTTTTTAAAAAGATAGAGATTAATTTGAAACACATTTAGATAAGCCAATCTTTACACAAATAATCATTTCCAATTTACCCCAGCTGATACCAACAAACATTTCCTCTATAAAAACGAAAATAACAACCAATTTAACTACATTTCTAAATAGGATTTTATCTTACGGTCAATTAGAAAAATAAGAGTCCTTTAGTAGCTTTTTCTCTGCTGAAATTCATGCTGTGTTCCGGCAGTCATCCGGGCTGTGTCTCCGTCCATCTCCTCCTCCTTCTCTCTTCTCCCATCTTTCTTAAATTAACAAGTTATGTCCTTGTCCGACGGAGTTTAGATAAGATAAAGGTCATATTGCTCTTCTTGACTTTTTTTTTCTTTAGCTGGAGAAGAACTGACCTTGTACATTTTTTCTCTCTAATTAGCACCTGGACACAAGCGGATTTCTAGCTTTTTCGTTGCTGCTCTGAAATAAATCCTATGATATACAACTCTATTCTATTTTCATAATCAAATTCATGACAAGAGCAGCCTTTGATCTTATAAACAGAAACCTTTTCTGGGCAAAACTCAATAAGCTGGGAATTGACAACAGACTCCTTTTCTTGATCCAACGACTATATGCGACCACATCCTGCCAAGTCAGATATGATGATCTAGGCAATCTTACCGATAATATTGCCACCAGCAGGGGAGTAAAACAGGGTTGTGTGCTTGCTCCCACCCTGTTTAATCTTTTCCTGAATGACCTATCACCCCATCTTGTTGACATTGACTCCCACTGCCCTAAACACTCCAGTTTACTTGCTTCTCTACGCAGATGACATGGTCCTGATTTCTAGAACAAGAATCGGCTTAAGATGCCTGGTACTTGCTACCATAGAGTACTTGGAGTCCAACCTACTACAACTAAACTTCGACAAATCAAAAATTTTGGTATTTGAGAAAAAGTGGACACCCCGATCCTGGATATTCAATAGCAAGCGTATCCAGCAAGTCAAATCCTTTAACTATCTAGGCTTGACCTTTTCCTACAGACTCACCTGGACATAGCAACGTATGAAAGTCATCAAGTCAGCTCAATCCATACCTCGTTTCACCTTAGTGCAAGGCAATTCCTATATACCTGCGGAGTTAAAAGTTTTTAACACCAAGGTTACCCCACATCTTCTATGCGCCATTCAACTTTGGATGCCAGCCTTTAATTATGAGGTGGAACGTATTATATCGGTGTTCCTATACAAACTTTTTGGTGTAGCCCACTGTGTAGCTTATGCCACCCTGCGGTTAGAGGCAGGTCAATTGAGCCTAGAGTATGTGGCCTGGGTCAGATTTTGCAAATTCGGGCTTGTTATTCTTTTTAAGGCCGATCACTCCCCTTTTATTGAAGCCCTGCTAAGTGACTCGTTCATTTGCTCAGGCCTTTGTCTTTTTTATAAAAAAATCCAGTCCATAGGTCCCCCCCCCCGAGTGCTTGGGCAATGATAACCCTGATAATGCCTGTAAGCTACTGGTCTTACGGCTGATGGGCATTGAAAGACAAAATCACATTGCAGCTGCCACCAGAACACGCTCTCCTCTTTTTTTCCAACTACCGTTTACAATTGGACAGATGCCCAGGTACTTGGCTCTCCTGGTAAATACCCAGCTGCGATGTGCTTTTACTCTAGCAAGATGCAACGTCATGCCAACACAAGAGCTGGTTGCTTCATTTACTCACAATGTAAGCCCAACCTGGTGCTGAGACTGTTCTTGGAACACCCCCGAAACCCTGGAGCACCTAATATGCAGCTGCCCTAGGTATAAGGACCTGAGAGCAAATTATATTACTCCATTAGGCATTGGACCCCCAGGTGCTAGCCCGAAAAACACTTTGTCCTATCTGTTGTTGTCAACGGACATGGAGACTATTGCAAGGGTTACACTCTTTCTTAACGCTGTCCTAATGAGAAAAGTGCAAAATCCAATGAGACTGCAAACTACAAGGTATAAATTCACGACTGAGCAACCAGGGAGTTAACCAACCAAATAGAACATGCACGTAAAAGCTGAGCTACCCAGGGACATTATACAATGGAACATAGTTCTCATCTACATTTTGCTTAATTTTAATTTTGACTTATTTGTTAAATTGTCATTCTGTATATGCCTAATAAAGGTTTCTGTACTGTACTGTACTGATATTGCTCTTCCTGAAGACTGAGGATCTGTTGTGTGTAAATGGGCCTCTTCAGACCTCCCCATAACATCTTGTAATGTTCCAATGTGTTTGGAGGTCGCATAGGCCTTATCTTGTTTCTAGGAATTGAAGATAGCTGTAGTTTGCTACATTTGGCATGAGGAGTCTTATTTTTATATGTGTGATATGTTACTATATGTTTCACTACTTTTTCTATTAAATACCTGCTCACTAACAGTGGAGATGATGCATGGAGTTTCATGGAGCCATGTAATTTTTCTGCAGGGTCATCCCCAAACCACTGTCCGCTAATAGGCTCCATTTCTGCCAATAGGCAACAACATAGAAAACATAGGTCCCCAAGCTCATGGCTTGACAGTGGTGCAAAAACATGGATCTGATGCAGAGATCCTAGTAGATCCACATGATTTTATGCAGAATCAGAATAAAAAGACTCTCCAAACATAGGACCCATCTGTTCCCACAGACTACACCATATAAATCATGGTTCCCCCAGTGCATGGCTTTGCAGTGATGCAAAAACATGGATCTCATGGACAGATCCCCATGAATCCTCATGATTTCAATCATAGAATCATAGAATAGTGAAGTTGGAAGGCCCATCAGTAGTGAAGTTGGAAGGCCATCAAAGGATATCTGCCAGGTGGTTGTCTAAATGTCTCTTAGACTTCTTTTCTCAAGCTTAACATTCCGAGTTCTTCAGTTTTTCCTCATAGAGCTTGGTTTCCAGCCCCCCAATAATCCTTGTTGCCCTCTTCTGAACTTGTTCCAATTTGTCAGCATCCTTCTTGAAATGCGGAGTCCAGAACTGTACATAATACTCAAGATGAGGCGTAACCAGTGCCAAAGAGAGGGAACTAGTACCTTATGGAATTTGGAGACTGTAATTATATTAATGTAACCTGAAATAGCATTTGCCTTTTTTGTAGCCATATCACACTGTTGGCTCATACTCAGCTTGTAATCTACAACAGCTGCAAGATCTCTCTTGCTTATAGTATTGCTGAGCCAGGTATCCCCCATCTTGTAGCTGTGTGTTTCGTTTCTTTTTTCTAGATGCAGGACTTTGCACTTTTCCCTGTTAAATTTCATTCTGTTGTTTTCTGCCCAGTGCTCAGGCCTATCCAGATGATTTTGAATTTTGTTTCTGTCATCCAGTGTATTAGTAATTCCACCCAATTTTGTGTCATCCACAAATTTGATTAGCATTCCATACACCACATTTCAGGCCATTAATAATAATGTTGAAGAGCACTAGGCCCAGGACTGAATCAGATGGTACCACACTTATTACTTCCACCCAGTTTGAGAAGGAACCATTAATCACCACCCTCTGAGTCCAACACTTTAGCTAACCGTGTAGCCAACTGACAGCCCACATACAGTTAGCTTGTTAATCAGAGTATCATGGGGCGCTTTGTCAAAAGCTTTGCTGAAGTCAAGATATACTATGTCTACAGCTTTCCCTCTGTCTATCAGGGAGGTTACCTGATGAAAAAAATGAGATTAGATTCATCTGGCAGCATTTGTTCTTGGCAAATCCATGCTAGCTTCTAGTTATTACTGCATTGTTTTCTGCATCCTTGCATAATGACCACTTAATAATCTCTTCCAGAATTTTCCCTGGGACTGATCATCTGTAGTTCCCAGGTTTCTCCTTTTTGCCCTTTTTGAAGTTAGGGACAGCTTTAGCCCTCCTCCAATCATCTGACACGTCACCTATTTCCCATGATTTCAAGAAAATAACGGATAGTGGTTCTGAGATCTCTTCAGCCATTTCTTTCAATACTCTTGGATGCAGTTCATCTGGCCCTGGGAATTTGAACTCACACAAGGCAGTGAGGTATTCCTTGACTATTTGTTTATCAATCCCCAGCTGCAATCTTGTCCCCTCCACCTGTTACCCAATTTTAGACAGTGATGGTCCCTGGCAGAAGATCAAGAAAATGAGATCAGCATGATACAACATAATTTTATTGATGCCCAGAAATACATGCTAGTGGGTATGCTCTAAAGGAGAGAAAAAGTACATTACAAAGACAAAAGCCCCTTCTAATAGGTTTCCTATGCTAAACTACTTAAGGAGGGGCAGTTGGGGTGGCACCAGAGGTGAGGCATGGACAGCTGTTTTCACCTGGTTTCAGAACAATGCTGACCATCCCTGATCAGGGATGTGTATTCCAGCTTTATGTTGTCTAGGCCCCTTCTCGAGGCCACTCTCCCTCTTCCTCCATACAACTACAGGAATAAACATTCCTAAAGGCATACATGAGAATACGCACATAAGCACAGGCAGGCCCCAAGATTCATGATCCCCAAGACAATTCATACGTTTAAGGCTACATGATGACCCCTCAGTATAGTTGCATGGCAAATCATAGTTATAAGGCTAGCAATTCTTCCCTTTTCTGTTGTTCATCACTTTTGTGGCTTTTATGGACAATTTAAAAATGGAGGGATAATAATATATGAACAATATATAACATATTTATCTGAAAATTACATATCCTGAATCATTAAGGCTGGCATGGGGGGGGGGTAGATGGTAAATCAGTGAGTACCATGTATGTTGAAGAGTCAGCAGTGGAGCCTTGGCATACATTGTAAGAGGAGAGGAAGACAGTGAATACAGCAACAAGCAAAAGCAATGCACAGACAATTAAGAGAAAACCAATGAAAAGCTGAGGTAGCCAGTTAAGACTGAGGAGCCACGAAGTCAACCAATTCCAGGACAAATGTTGAATTGGAGTCTTTTATGCTCCTGTTTCAATGAGACAATAATGTGCACTACTTGATAATGATCTAAGAATTAACATTTAGTTTCATCATGAAATATACAACAGGTTTCATTAATAAAAACACAAGTTCCTCCTTGTGCCATCAGAAGCAGATTGAGAGCTAATCTGTTTTGCCATATCTCTGAGGGGAGAAACTTCAGTTTGAATCCATTGTTAGACTAGCTCACTGTCCAAGAATGATAGAGGTGTTCTGAATGAAGTTTGTTAAAACATTTAGTTCCTGCTCTTCCTATAAGTTTCCAAAAGGACAGTGAAGTCTCTCTATGGACTCTCTGATAGCTGGAGCATATACTATTATGGACAGCCTGCGGTGGCTTTGTGTGTTTTCTTCCCAGACATAGATATCCTATAGTGCAAGTACCTCACCATTTGGTGGGGAGGACTTTAAGTCCCTTGTCACCACATAGCCACCACAAGCCAGCATCCGAAATGTCTCCAAAATTCCCCTGGATTGGGCCTACAGGATCATCAGAGCAATTTTGAGCTATGGAAAAGTCCAGTTCTGGTTGAATTGATATTGGGGCAGGAGGACTTCAATCTGGGATGGAAAGTTTAATTCAAATGTGGCAAGAATACTATTCTTTAATGTGAAATCTGACTGGTTAGCTTGAATCACAAAGGAACAATAGGTCCAAATTTCTATTGGAGTTGACCCTGTTGAGTTTTGGAAACAAAAGGTCAAATTTGGGGCTGGTACTCAGATTTGAAATGATTAGGTGTCTGGGCTTCCTGTGTCTGGACAGGCTCATTGTACCATTGGTACATTAGCAATAGAGTGGGTAAACTGAAGAGGCCTTGGTCTCTATTGGTGGGAAAGTAACTATGTACATATTCAACATTTTCCAAATCTGGTTTTATTTTTATTCGACAATACAACTTAACCAAGGAGTTAAATTTCCATCCCCCATAGCTCTCCTTGCAGGAAGAGATTATAACTAATATGCATAATGTTTTAAGCATCTTGGGGTTTCGCCACAAACTACTTGAACTGTTTAAACCAACAAATGAAAATACACAGTACAGAAAAGCTTATAGTTACCCACAACTCCCACGCTACAGTTTATACCTTTTAAAAATTTATTTATTTATTTATTTATTTATTTATTTATTTATTTATTTATTTATTTATTTATTTATTTATTTACTATCACAAACAACTATACACCACAGGAAAGAGGGAAAAGGGATTAACAACAAAACAAAACAAAAACATACACAGGGGAATACTTGCTTTCATATAATAACTAAAAAGCTCTTGACCTCGACTGTGGTATGGTAATCTCTGATACGGTACATTCTCTACTCATATCTGTTTCTGGGCCCAATTATAAAACATTTTCCAACTTTCCTTGATATATATTCTTGGGTTATCACGTAGTGTCTCTGATAGGCTATCCATTACTGCAATATCTAGTATTTTTTAAAGTAACTCCTCTTTCTACAGAATTTCCTGTGTTTTCCACCTCTGGGCCCGTATCAGCCTTGTAGCTGTGAATATGTGCAGCAACATATATTTAATTTTTTTATCAACAATTTTTGGAATTATATTCAACAAAAACATTTCTGGTTTAAAAGTTATTTCTTGATGTATATTTTCTTGTGAAATATCTTTTATCTGTCTCAAACATTTTTTGCTTTCTCGCAAGCCCACCACATATGAAAAAAGGTTCCTGGTTGCTGAGAACACTTCCAACATGAGTTACTCGACCCTGATACAATTTTTGCTAATTTTATAGGTGTATAATACCATCTATGAAACATCTTTAAAACATTTTCTCTCAAATTTACAGCTTTGAGCCATCTCTAATTCTCGTTCCACATTCGGGTCCACTCTCTATATATTGTAACCAAAGTTTCACACCCATTTAATCATCACAGTTTTTACCCTTTCATCCTCTATATTCTAATAGAAAAGTATACATTTTTGTGTAATTTTTTCACTAGTATAAATCCATAATTCATCCACCTATACCTTCCCCTCATAAAAGCCCACTGCTTTATCTTTTTTAAAATCTTGATTCTAATTTTAGCATTGTCCACCAGTCTCTTTGTAAACCCAATTCCTTCAACTCTTGTGTGTTTTTTTAATTTTTGTTCTTTGGCTAATAATTCTTTATATGTATACAGTGGTGCCTTGCATAGCGATGTTAATTTGTTCCAAAAAAACATCGCTGTGTGAAACCATCGCTATGCGAAACACCATTTCCCATAGGAATGCATTGGAAACCGGTTAATCCGTTCCAATTGGAACGGATTGCCGTCGTTAAGTGAAAAAACCCATAGGAAACATCGCTAAGCGAAACAATGTTTCCTCCATTGGAATGTATTGTAGCTGACTCAATACATTTCAATGGCTTTGCGAAGTCAATTTTTGCAATTTTAAATGTGTCATACAAGGGGCAAAAATGGTTTTAAATGCTTGGAATAGCTTCTGCACCTTCTAAAATGGGTGCAAATGTAATTTGGCTTAGATCTGACTTTTCGTTAATTTAGAGTGAATTTTTTCCCCCCAACTTTTGACAGCTGTCAAAATCTGACAGCTCCATTATTTCCTATGGGGGAAGAAAAAATTCACAAAAAATTAATGAAGACTCAGCAACTGTTCTAAATGCTTGGATTCGTTAGAGGACCCCCTAAGTCATGTGCAAACCTGATTTGGCTTTGATCTGAACTTTCGTTAATTTATGGTGAATTGTTTTCTCCCCCATAGGAAAGCATGGAGCTGTCAGAGTTTGACAGGTCCATTGGTTCCTATGGGCCGAAAAAAAAATTAACCATAAATTAACGAAAAGTCAGATCAAAGCCAAATCAGGTTTGCACATGACTTAGGGGGTCCTCTAACGAATCCAAGCATTTAGAACCATTTTTGACCCTTCTAAGACACTTTTTTAATTGAAAAAAGAAACATCGTTAAGTGAAGCAGGGGACCTAAAATCACATTCATTATGCGAAGCATGGTCCCAAACTTCGCTAAGCGAAAATCGCCCATAGGAAACATCGTTATACGGTGCATATTATTTTCTAAAAAAAACACATCGTTATGCGAATTCATCGCTAAACGAGGCAATCGTTAAGCGAGGCACCACTGTATCTCCATTCTTCTATCATTAAAGAGGATTGAGTAAAATCTTCCAGCAGTGCTACCCAGATCGGGATTTTTTTATACATTTCTTCCCGAAAACTGCCATTCCTGGTTTAATGCTTTCCTTACCATATGATTAAAAAAAAATGTTTGATCTTTACTCCTGCCATACAATATATATGCATACCATCCTAATCTTAAATCATGTCCCTCTAATTTTAAAAGTCTTTGATCTTCCAGCATAATCCATTCCTTTATCCAGCTCAATGCTGAAGCCTTATAGTATAATAAACCATTTGATAAGCCCATTCCTCCTCTTTCTTTTAAATCCTGTAAAACTTTAAATTTTATTCTTGCTTTTTTAGCTTGCCAAATAAACTTAGAGATCACTGCATCTACTTCCTTAAAGTATTTATAATCCAACAATATTGGTAAGTTTTGAAATAGGAACAACAGCTTTGGCAGGATATTCATCTTTATAATGGCAATTCTACCCAGTAATAAGAGTTGTAATTTAGTCCAAATTTCAAGTTTTCCTTATATTTCCTTAAGTATCGGCAGATAACTGTCTTTCATCAAAGTGCTTTTTTTGTAATGCATATTCCCAGATATTTAATCTTTGTTGGATGTTCAAATCCTGTTTCCCTTTCCAATTTCTTTGCTTCTTCTTGTGTCATATTTTTGGTCAAAATTCTGGTTTTTTCATAGTTTAATTTGAGTCCTGTGACTGCCCCAAAGTTTTCAATTGTGTCTCTTGATTCTCTAATCGATTCCTCTGGGTTTTCTAATAATAGTACCAAATCATCAGCGTAAGCTTGTAATTTATATTCTTCTCCTTTTATTCTCAACCCTCTCATTTTGGAATCACTCCTTATTTGTCTGTTTAATATTTCTATTGTCAAAATGAAGAGTAAAGGTGATAAGGGAAATCCTTATCTTGTACCTTGTTAAATTTGAATCTCTTCCGAGATTTGACTATTAAACTTGACTCTTTCTTGCCAGCAAACACGGGTCCAAGAACACACGTGTAAGCCTGGACAGAGAGCAATCAGGAGTTTGCACATGCTAAAATGGGCTGAATGAGTCCAAATTCAGCTAGCCATGCTACAACACTCCTTCTCACAGGTCTGCCCACATAAGAACACCCTGGTACTCTCAGATATTATTGTGAAAAGGTCAAGTGGGCTTTGTAGTCCTTAGACTTAACTTGCACCACTGACAGGACTCTAAGTAAGCTAGGCCGAGGCAGCACTCTCAGATAACCCTATGACAAGTGTACTGTTCAGAAAACCAATTGAGTTTTATAATCTTTATTTTATTAAAGAATAAGCATGTTACTAAGTATCAAAGCCAAATTAATCCAAAACAAATAAACTAGCATTGTGCTGCTTAGTTACACAGATGTAGTGAGGCAAAGAAAACATGAAAAATATAAAAGTGTTCAAAAACCTTACAAAAACACAAAAAGCCATTAAAAAGAATAAAAACAGTTCCAATCCAGGAAATCATTAGTAAACACAAAATAATCCAAGTAGGTTATAAAAAGGCTATAGTCCTCAGTGATCCTGTAGAACAAAAATACTGTTACAAAAAGAAAAATCCATTATATGTCCCATAGTCCTTAGAAAAGAAAAATCCAGTAAATATACCATAGTCCTTACAAAATTACAAGAGCATAGTCCATATGGAGTATTCCAAGAAAAGAAGTCCATAAAGAATATTCCATAGAACAGTCTATAGAAAATAGTCCATGCATAGTCCTTAGGGAAAAATCCCATAAGTCCATAGGTAATCCAGTATAGTAAAGGTTAGTCCCATGTGTCACGAATGACTGAAGGATCGGTCTTGAAAGACAATGTCCATAGGCAAAAAGTTCCTTTTTCAAGAGTAACTGGCAAGGGCTCATCGCACCTTCCCACGATGTCATCCAATCAGAGTTCGTTACTAGGCAACCAGTCCTGTTGCACCACATGACTTCTTTCTCATACGCACCAGATGTTATTTGGGTTAACTGTGGTTTATCAAAGAGTCACAACAATTCCCATCTATCTAATCACACAGAGTCCTTTCTCAGGCTCTCAGAATAACATTCTCTCGGCTCGCCTAGAAAACAACTTGTCAGCATAGCAAAGATACTTTATACAAAGAAACAAGATGGAACCTCTCTGGCTCATTTCATAATTAGAAAACCCATATGCCTTAAAAGATTTTAACTCAAAAACCCATCTCATCACATTTCTTTTTGTTGTGAATAAATTGATTCCACTGCTTGTCAAAAACTTCCTTGAAGGCCCATCATCTTTAATTGACTCAGCATAAAGTTCCAATTCATATTATCAAAGGACTTCTCTGAATATTAACAGATTTATTCTCCATGTTCCTCTTCTTTGTTGCTGATTCAGAGTCATCCAGAGCAGATTATGATCTGCATAGGTATTTGGGAGGATCTCAATATCTTCAACTTCTTGACTTAGATCTGCAGATATACAACAGTTGTCTATTCTGGACCAGGATTTATGTCTGTTTGAATAAAAGGTAAAATCCTTTTTATGGGGAAATCTAGTTCTCCATATGTCAATTAATTTTAACTCTTCTGCCATTTCCAAAAATTCCTTTGGGATTAAATTTCTCTTTCCCCCCTTTTTTTCCCATCGGTTCTTTAAGTATATTTTTGTTTGTCTGTTACCGCATTAAAATCTCCAATTATGCAAATTTTCTCTTCCATTCTTGGAATTAACTCCTTTTTAAGTTCTTCATAAAATTTTGCTTGATTTTCATTTGAAGCATAAGTATTTATATGCAATATTTTCCCCCATCTTTTTGTAACCATAAGAATTCAACCATCTTTAGATGCATATATCAATTTTGGTTCCTGGTCCTTTTTTATATAGGTGGCTACTCCTCTTTTCTTTTGTTGATCAGCCACTATAAAGACCATACCTAATTTTGACTTTTCTAATAGGTGTCTTTGTCTTTAATATGTGTCTCTTGAATGCAGGTTATTCCTGCTTTCACCTTGATCAATTTACTGAATATTAACTTCTGTTTCTGGGGCAAATTTAGTCCATTCACATTTACTGATATAATCCTAGTTTGGTTCGACATCTTGTGAGTGCTTACTACCATCTTTTTCTTTTGCTTTCTGTTTATGTCTTTTCATCAGAGAGATGGGTTTCTTCCAATCTGCTTGTCCACTGTCGTCGTCCTCACTTTCCCCTTCTAAAATTCATAATTCTTCATCACTTAACTGAAGTTTATCTCTCATTTCTTTCAGAAATGCTTTAGCCTTCATTATGCTGTTTAAGGTATACCTCTTGGGATCCCAATTTATGTAGGCCACCTCTTGAGTGAGCCAAGTAAAGAGAATATCCTTTGCGTCAGTACCTTGATCAGAAATGCATATTCTTGTCTTTTTTGCCGCACGGCTCAGGGCACATGTTTTAGGACTCTGATCTCTGTTCCTTTGATTTTAAGTCTGTTATCTCTATTCATTTTCAATAATTTGTCTCTTATTGTCGTTCTCAAGAATGTAATATTCATTTCTCTGGGCAATTTATTTTTCCTGGTGTATCTAGTACCCAGTCTATAAGCTTTTGCTATTGATTGTCTAAATTCTGCACGCTTCATTTCAATTTGTGGGGCTAATTCCTGACTTAATAGTTGTTCTAAGTCTTTGGCACCTTCCTCTTAAATATTTTGAAGTTTTAAAAATATGATGCTCGTTCGATTTTCAAGTACATCAGGCATTTCTGATCTGAAAGTCTCTCGTTCTTTGTCTCTTCCGTTTCATGATCCAGTTCCATAATATGTTTTTCTGCTGCTTCCACTGCTTGGGTGAAATCGTATATCTTCTGTGTATTTTTTTAATTTCTGTTTTAAGACTCAAGGTTTCTGCTTTAATCTCTAAGGTATGAGATTATCAATTGTTTGATGATGTTGGTTTGGATATCAACATTTCAAGCTAGCTAGAGAAGAGATAAACAACACCTGGACACTCATGGGAATAAGGGAAGGAGAGAGATGGTGCAACCTCTTAAGGTTAATTGGTTAACAGCCGGAAAGGCCATGAAGGAGGAGTTAGAAAGGTAGAAAAATTGATGATGGGTTATATGAAAGTGACTGATGGAGAATAATGGAATGTGATGGTTCATGTGTTGTTCAATTCCATAAAGGAGAGAGGATGTAAGTAAGGAGAAAGAAGGAGATGGGGCTAGCCCACTATAGCCCACCTTAGTTTCAGCTTTTTAGTTTATTATTTTAAATGGGAAATCATTATTTAACTGTAAAAATCTTTGAATATGTTTCTTGATGCTAATGCTTATGCAATATAAACTGATTTCTAATGAAACTCTATTTTTCTAATAAAAATTAATTATTAAAAATTCTACCAAAGGACTAGTCTCTTGAACAGCAGGCTCTGGCTAAATTCAGGAAGTGGAGAGGGCCACAAACTAGCTATCATTTAAGAGTCCTACCTAACTGAGCTTCAGTGAGTTCTAAGAATCACAAAGCCCGTGTGCCTGTACTTCTGGGGTCAGGGAACTTTTTTTACCTTTTACCCCCTTAAAATTTTATATACGCTGACATTACCCCCTTGATTTGAAAGGAAGGTTCTCAGGTCACATGCAGTCAGTTGAGTGCTGCCGCCAAAGCCTTGCCACCTGCACCCAGGCTGCCACCTGGTGGGGCCATGCTCAGTTCTTGGCCCCACAGGGGCCATTCCCTTTCTCCACCACTTGTCCTGGCCTCACCCTCTGCCATGGCTGGCTCTGCCACTGTCTCAGCTGCCGTATGCCAACAACCGGGACCCATCGCCAGCCTCCATCCGCTTGGCTGCAGCCAGAACGGAGAAGGGGGTGAGAAGAGGGCAATCAGGCAGCCCGGGACCCACCTCCAGGCAAAGAGGAGGAGGAGGAGGAGGGGGAAGGGGGTTAGGGTCGCATCCTCATTACCCCCAGGATTTTCATTTTTACCCCATTTGTTCCCTGACCACTGCTGTACTTGCAAAGTACTGAGTAAGTGTAAAGTGTTCTTTTAAGGTCGACTTGTTCAAAGGGCTTATGCTACGCACTGCTGAAGTCTTGGGACTTGCCCAAGTGGCAGATAAGTGCCTGTCGAGCTCTCTGGCCGAATGACCAGCAGCCTTTTAGGGCAGTGGTCCCCAACCTTGGGCCTCCATATGTTCTTGGACTTCAACTCCCAGAAATCCTAGCCAGCAGAGGTGGTGGTGAAGGCTTCTGGGAGTTGCAGTCCAAGAACATCTGGAGGCCCAAAGTTGGGGAACACTGCTTTAGGGGGTCCAGTGCTTCACAGCTGTCTTACTTTTAAGTACCCTTTTATTGTTTTATAACTTAATTGACTTATGGTTCATTGCCAAACAAAGCTTCTCCGCTGCTCTCTGGCTGGTCTCAGCTTTCTTCTGTGGCCGGCTGCTTGTTAAACAAGCACACCGGACTTCAAACACAAACACAGTCAGTATAGTCAAAGCAAGATCAATCTGCACTGCTTATAAAAGCTCAAAGATCAGTTACTCACTGTCCAGAAGTCTCAGAGATCATATCTATATCAGCACCCCTCCGTGGTGAATTTTGCAGCTGCCTTGCCATCATGGCATCTTACAGTTCTTGTGCTTGAGGAAGGAGACTCATGAAAAATCAGGTTGCTGTCTAAAATTTGGGGTCCCTCGGCCCCCCTGTGCATCAAGGCTTTGCTCTCCTGCAATGCTTTGCCCCCTTTTCATTTCTGGGGGGTCTGCAAACTGGAGATTACAGAGGTTTTCCCCAGAGCCTGGGTTTCCCTCTGTTCTCGCTGCTATAGCTCCGCCCCTCTCCCCCTACAGTTTATACCTTAGTGTCCTTAGTTCCTTGTTGCCAAAAGAATAGTTTCAAACTGTTTATGCCTTGTACTGTCCATTCTCAGTTCCTCTGCCTGAGAGGTAGTGACATGCAGGTGGAGTGTGTCAGTGCAACAATTTCTTTCCGCTCATTGTTAATGTATCCAAGGGGTGATACCTTCCATCTTCAATGATGACGGAGTGGTGAGCAACACTAGGAACACCAACAGGGTTCAAAAGGGCCAATGGTACATGACTTCAAAAACACATAGTCTCGTGATTGAAAAGGGTGCAGTGGCTCTTTTAAGGACTGCACTTCTTTGTCTACCAGGAATTGTTTATTTTCCTGAACATTGCTAGATATGCTTGGTAAGTACTCCCTTAGTTCTCTGGGAGATATTTTGGTCATTGCTTGACTGGTGGGGAGATTTCCAAATGGATATGGCCGGTCACACATGACAGGGGCTCAGTTTGCTCTTTCCCCATGACAGAATTCTAATCCTAAGGAGAGCTTGGGGTAGCAGATCCACCCATCCACACCTGAAATTCACATTTGTCTGGAAAGTCATTGTCCTTTGGGAAAAGACTGAGCTAAAATAGGAATTGAGCACCCCTGCCTTTTTTGTCTTCCATTATCATTTTTCCATTGAGTAGCTGAGCCACTGTTTCTTTTCTTTGTCTTTTGCTACATACGTACCTAAACAATACTCTCTTTTTTTGGTTACTTTTAGTTTCTCTAGCTAGCCTCAGTTCATTCTCAGCTATTGCTTTTCTAATGCCATCCCTGCAATGTCTTGCTACTTGTCTATACTCTTCCTTTGGGGCCTGGCCTTGCTTCCACTTCCTATATGTGTCTTTTTTTGTTTGTCTTGTTTTCAAGTCTTCTCTGAGCTTTTTGTGAAGCCACGCTGGCCTTTTCTGCTGTCTCCCACTTTCTTCTTCTCATGATTGTTTGTAGTTGTGCATTTTAGAAACTCCCACCCTTCTTGCACTCCTTTTCTTGTCAGGATCTTGTGCCATGAGACCTTATTTATCATTGTCCTCAGTTTGCTAAAATTTGCTTTTTTAAAATCCAGCATGCATATGTGGCTACACTCTGCTTTGGTTTCCTTTGAAATCAAGAACTCTAGTAGAATATGGTCACTCTCACCCAGAGTGACTATGTTCACTTTATTGCTTCTTCCTCCACCAAATTGTTTCTATTAGTTAGAATTGAGTCAAGGGTCACTAGTTCTCTAGTTTCTTTCTCCATTTTTTGTAAGAAAAAAATGACCAGCCACACAAGCCAGGAATTTCTTGGAAGGGACATACTTTGCAGAAGTTGACTTTTAACAGATATCAGCATAACTGAAATTTCTAATCACATAATGTCTCTTTGAAATGCTTGCAATTTCTTTTTCAAAAGTTTCTTCACGTCCTCTCCTTGATTGCTCAGTCGGTAGTAGAATCCAACTACCATGCTCCTTTTGTTTTTTGCCCCAATGACATTAATTCTGATGCTCTCAATGGGACAGGGAATCTCCTCCTCTTCCTGTATTTCTGTGCAGGAACGTGTATTTTTCGCATATGCTGTAACTCCACCTCCCTTTCTATTCTTTCTGTTATTTTTGAACAAATTATATTCTTCAGGTTGTATTCCAAATATGGAAGTAATCCCACCAAGTTTCAGTTATTCCTATCAGACCATATTTACCCTCCTGACCTAAGATTTCCAGTTCTTGTTTTTTTCCCATACTTGTGGATTCATGTATAGACACAGGAGATTGAGTGATATGGTGCTTGCTTTGCATATATTTATTAATATGATTAGAATGTTAAAGTTATTATTGACTTTCAGTCCATTCCTCTTATTGTGTGTAAGTTTTTATCTGTCTTTACTTCTATGGTTGCATCTCCCTCCTGCTTCCAGTTCAGTTTAAAGCCCTCCTGATGAAGTTTTTCATGCTGCAGCCAAACATGTTCTTTCCAGTCCTTGTGAAGTTCAAGCCATCTCTTGCTAGCAGTCCATCATCGAGAAAGCTTAGCCTGTAATCTCCAAAATGAAATCCCCCATGTTGACAATACCTTCTTAACCAGTGATTCACCTGGAGTATTTCCCTTTGCCTTTATATTCTTCCTCCGAGTACTGGTAGGACAGATGAGAAAACTATCTGGGCCCTAAATTCCTTATGTTTCTTTCCCAGAACTTCAAAGCCTGATCTGATGTTTTCAAAGTTGCTTTTGGCTCTGTTGTTTGTTTGAGAATAAGGGCTTATGTATCCCTAATCCTGCACAATGCCCTTGCTGTTAAGGACACACTCTTCCTGTTAAACTGAACATACAGCCCTTGCTGTTAAACTGAGCACACTGTGTTTATGAATGGGGAATTCCAAGGGGTTACTCCAAGTCCCTCCCTAGTATTAATCTGAAAACACTCACCTCTGTGCCTTTGTCTCCTTGGTCCCCCCCCCCCACACACACTTTCTTTTGTCCCTTCCTCCAGTAGATCTTTCCTTCCTACCTTCTCTTCCTGTTTCTCCCTCATCAAACTCCTGTTTCTCCCTCATTGGTCGTGAGCTCCCTGGGTCTGCCTCACCCTTTAAATATCTCACTTCCTTATTAGGGTTGTTATAAATTGTTCTGACTGAGCAAGACTTAACACACACATGAAGAGTTTAGATGTAGTTGCTGTTCTCTCCCTTCTACTTAATAATGGATTCAGGTTACAGGAAGCCAGATTTTGATTGAATATCAGGAAAGGTTCCTAGCTGTTAGAGCATAATGTCAATGGAACCAGTTACCTCTGATGGTGGTGAATCCTCCAACACCGGAAGCATTCAAGAGAAAGCTAAATAGACATATGCCAGATATACATTGATTTGGATTCTTGCACTGAGCAGGGACTCAATTGTCCTATTGACTCCTTCCAACTTCATTATTCTATGAGTTAATGATTCTACAATTCTAATCTGATATAGAAGTTTTAATGAAGAAACATAACAAATCTCCAAACTGTCACAGACTTGCAGCAGTCACCTGTCCCAGGAGTTGTTTTGTCTAATTAGTTTAAATATTTCTTAAATAAATGAAATTACAATCCTACACTATTTGTTGGCTACTGATTCCATTTGGCTGCCATCACCCTTCTTTCCCAGAGTTACCCTAGGAAAGACAGTAGCATAGACATGCTAACATCCTCTCCAGAGAACCTATAGAAAGGGAAGATTATTTCTACAATAACACTCCTTACATTTATGCCTCTCTTCTTTTTCATGTAATGAAATGATTCTGCCCCCACTCATGCCTCACAACATGTAACTGGAGAGAAAGGAGCTCATTGGTAATAAAACATATGATTAGGATGGCAAAGTCTTAACAGGAGTTAATGTCCAATAAAGCTGTATTAGATTTTCCATGTAGTGAATGTTTATCTTTCTTTCTGACTCTGTAGGGGCTGGAGGTTGGTGTCCATCAGTCAGTGACCATTATCAATGGCTGCAAATGGATTTTGGCAGCAGGAAACAGATCAGCTGCATTGCTACTCAAGGCAGATACAGCAGCTCTGACTGGGTAACACAGTACCGGATGCTATACAGTGATACAGGGAGAAACTGGAAGCCATATCACCAAGATGGAAATGTTTGGGTAAGTGGCTGTATCAAATAGCACCATTTTATCCATTTCAAATATACCACATTTCACTAGAACTGGGTGGACTATGTTTAGGTTTGACTACTAGGTTTTGTTTTGAGATAGCTGCAAAAGAAAAGTACCTATGATATGAAGAAAGTGGATATGGAGCATTTTTGTTCTTTTCTTGTTATACTAGATCTCAGATTTGTTTTATGAAACTAGTTTAACAAGAGATTCAGAGCAGACAAAAATCATTTATGGAATTTATCACAAGCTGTAATTTACTGTAAGAATGTTGAAGAATTTGTGGGCATGTATTCCAGCACTACCCCTCCTCTCCTAAGCTTCCAATTTTGCTAGAGAAAGACTGAAAAGGAGCTGTGACTACATTCACCTGCACATGATGGAAATTTCATATTAAGAAAACCTTCTAAGTTATTGTGCAGTTGCAACTTGTTTTCATATGTTCTGTGGGAACTCAGTGAGTGGAGAGGGCAAAGCTAGAGCGGGACCAGTATGCAAATAACTCTTGTAAAAACAGATACATGCTCCTTCCACCATCCTTTTACCCTGGGAAAGCCTTTGGAAGCCTTGGAATGGGTAGAGGGCTGTAATGGTCAAATATTGGCTCTGTATCTCCACTGATGGTCCTGATTCTAGCACTGGCAATCTGGTGGCAATTTTTACTATTACAAGTTCTCACTCACACACACACTCACACAATCCAAGGCTGCCAAAAACTTATCCTGAACAATGGGAAGCCCTATGAAGACTTGAAACCTAAAATGGGGAAGGAGAACAGGAAGTCTTCAATTAATTTCAATTAATTGTTTCCAGAACTCAGATCTAGTTTATGCCAGTGTAATTATGCCAATAGCAGTTTGTCTGGTGATTCCTTAGCAGTAACACATCTTATTCTCATCTTAAATAAGAAAATAATGAATAAGAAACTTAAAGTGCAGAGTTCAGCAATATTCATACTAATGCAGCTTAATATCAAATGACCCTGCTGGGGGACAAAATCTGCAACGAATAACTGAAGCATACTAGTTGGAAACCATGCAGTGGAAGGAAGCAAAGAATATTCTGCAGAAGTAATTTTTAACAAAGATATCAGGGAGAACAAACTGTGACAGTCTACATAAAATGTTGAAATGACCCTCTTCTGTATGTTAGGGAACGAAGTTCTATAATTACCCTACCTAGGTAAGAAAGAAATGAAATATCAGAGAGAGATACAGATGGGAAAAATATTTTCAAGGTGAATTTAGAGAAAGCCATCTGTTTCTGTAAAGTAAGTTTTCTATTTTCACCCCCTTGTGCTTTGAGATATGTTCCATTTTCTTTGATTCTTAATAAAATTAGCAAAGCTTCTCTTTCGTATGGAAGATTTTTTTTCTCTACTGATTTTATATATCCTGAAATTCGGATTTTTCAGAGTTGACAGATGTAAATGGGTTCACTTTTTGGGGGTGGCGGTTCCTCATCCAGGTTGGGAAGAAGGAGAGGAGTCATTTTCTTCACTTTAACAACTTCAGGTTTATTAACTTTTAACGGCTCAACATTATTAGAAAAAGGGTCCAAGAAACTCAACTCGGGCAACAAACCAAAACTGTCCATCTCCGAATTGATCTTCTCCCCAGCGGAACTCATAGGGGTGCAGGACCAAACCTCTCCTTGTCGGTTGGACTCTGTAGAGGGGCACTCCGCAGCACGCAAATGGTTCTGCAGCATGGGTGCCTTGCCCAGTCTCCTTCCAAAGGAGGGGTGTTATGCCGCCCGTCGGGTCGGATCATGCGCCATCCCCTACCTTGGTTCCTGGGGAACACTACTACCGACCACTCCAGCTGTTCTATGTGTAACTCTTCCTTCCCCTTAGGAACGGGATCAGGAAGCAGACCTCCCACTCGCAGGTGGGGAAAATCTCTCAGTAATTCTTGTGTTTTTACCCTCTCATACTTGCGTAACTTCTCCAGCTTTCTCTTTCTCTTCCATAACTCTCTTTCTACCCCAAAGTGGCATTCGCCGCTGTCATTTATTTCCTCCTGCCAAACGGACAGTTCTTGCTGTCTGCCTATCACATCCTTTCCCTCCTCTACCAAATTTACTTTGAACTTCCTGCCTTTCTGCACTCTCGCATTTGTTCCCACGCTTTGTTTTCCCCCTTACCATTCCCCACTTCATGCTACACCCTCCTCCATGGTAACACTCTCTTTGCCAGGGGACGGCACATTCTCTGCCAGCACCCCTTCCCAACAGAATTGCAGACTAGTGAATTTTGTGTGAATACATTGAGAGAAAGATGTGAATATGGTGGCCAGATTATTGAACAGAGTAAAGAAATACCATCATATCTCCCCTACCCTGGCGATGCTAACATACAAGGCTCCAAATAGTTTGGGGTTTCGATACCTGGCAGAATGCCTTCTTCCAGTGAGATCTGCCTGACCCATTCAATCTTCCCAGGCCAAGCAGAGATCATTGACCTCAAGTGAGGCCCAGAAACAGAACCTGGCCTTCTCAGTGGTAACCGCCAATCCCTGAAATAATGTCCTGCCTGAAATTTGTCTGGCTCCTACACTTGGAATTTTGAAATATTCTCTGAAAACATGGCTGCTTAGACAGGCTTTCTTGGAAGTTACATCATCATAGCATGGTGGTTTTTTCAGCTCTCATGTTACCTGATCTGCCACCTTGCCCTTTTAAAGTATTTTTAGTTAATTCTATGTTTCTTTTTGTGCATGCAGATTGATATGTTTCTTTTTGGGGTTTGGTGTATGTCCAGTGTTTTTTTTTTTAAGTGTAGTCTGTTGTTTTATTATGCTGTGAACTGCACAGAGTGCCCCTGGTAGCCAGATGGGCAATATATAAAATGAATGAATGAATATATTTTCCTGCAATGCAGCTGTACATTATCATTTAGAAAGAATTTTGAAAATTGTTCAACTGCCAGAATCCTATTGGTTTTGTGTAAGTTTTTTGTAATTTGTGGTAGCTATTCGTGGCTAACTGATAATATGTTGAGACTCATCTTGGTTGCAAAGATGGGGCTGGGCACCTTGTCAGTCATGTGCAAACCCACAACAAGTTATACAAAGCTTATGTAAATACTACACACACACACCCACACACACACACACACACACAAGCACACAAGCACACAAGCACACAAGCACACAGACACACCTCTTCAGAATTGGCAGTATAGAAATGGTAATTACAGTCCAGTCCAGTCAAGTAATCCAAAATGCTAACTGACAAAGTGACACACTGCTTCTCCATGAATATATCCAAACAACATAGGTTTGTTAACTGCCTGCCTATATACCTGTGTATGATGTAACACTTAATCAGCAAATTGAGCATTGCATCAATGTTTCTTCCTTTGCTTAGTCATTTTCCCATAATTCAGACAGACAAATCCATATTTTTCTGCCATGTTAACAGGCCCATTCTGAAAAAAGCCAACATGTCAACCAACAACCTGAACAACTATTGTTTGGTTGCTAATATACTGTTTATTGGGGAAAGTGAGCCTCGTGGCGCAGTGGTTAAAACGCTGTACTGCAGCTAAAACTGTGCTCACGACCTGGGGTTCAAATCCCAGGTAGCCGGCTCAAGATTGACTCAGCCTTCCATCCTTCCGAGGTCAGTAAAATGAGTACCCAGCTTGCTGGGGGGGCAATGTGTAGCCTGTATAATTAAAAATTGTAAACCGCCCGGAGAGTGCTTGTAGCGCTATGGGGCGGTATATAAGTCCAAAAAAAAAAAAGTGATTGAGACGTTGGTGACCAATCAGCTCAGGTCTTCTTGGAGGATATTGATAATCTGGATCCACTCAATCAGGCTTCAGGCTGCATTAAGGCACTGAGACCATTCTGGTTGCCCTGCTAGATGACCTGTTGCCTGCCCAGTCTGGAATAACAAGACAAACACAGGCACATGGGATAACTAGGGCCACAACTTTATTATTTCATTTATAACCCAAACTTTTCCTTTTACAAGGGGGCCTACCGTAGTGCCTGAACTGGTCTGTAACCAGAGTCAACCTTGACCTTCCAGCCCAGCCCACCAATCAACTTCCTATAATGAAAGCATGCTGTCTTACCATACAGCAGGTTTCCATATATCCCATAGCTGTGGTACCCCAAGTTTGCCCCATCCGGGTCTCCAAACTCTAGCTGCTCAGCATCCCCTGGGGTCCCCAGTTTCCTTTCCTCTCAACTAAACCTCAGCTGCTGCCCTTCTGAGAGGAGAGGTGCTTAGAATCCTCTAGGTGCCTTCCTAGGAACTGGTCTACCCTTTTCCTTTGGCACTACCCACCACAGCATAGGGACTACTTAGTATGTCCCATGCCCCCAACAAGCTGAAACATTTCAGCCCTAAGACCCCCTTGCAGATCCTCTAGGAAAATGTCCAGGCCCTGGTCTGACAGGTGCACACCATCTTCTCTATATAACTCTGGATGGGAAACTTTAAAGTGAGGATGTATGACAACTGACCTCAGGCCTCTCCATACAGCTCTGCTAAACTGTCTGTTTATGCCCTTCCAGGCCCGATCAATCCTCCTGGGGTCACATGTGGCCTTCCACACCAAACATTGAATAATTGCTGACCATATCACACACGTCTTGGGACACCATGACACAAACACTCTGAGGTCCGCTATAACCTGGAGGACCAGTGACTTGCCCGACCTTTGGGCCAAGTCGTTGCCTCCCCAATGAACCACCAGAATGTCAGGGAGCACATCCATAGTAACTTGGGATGTCAGTTCAAGGACCCCATCCCAGACCATGCCTCTCTATCCCCTCCATTCCAAAGCATCCACCCCAACTGGTCCGAATGGCATATCTGACTGCTCAAAACCATGTAACTATGCCCACACAACAGAACTCAAACTTGGGCAAAGGGCTTCTCTGGGTCTGCAGCAACAAGAGAGAAGAAACAACACAGCAGGACCTAACACTGCAGCAATGGGCGAACATAATCCCAGAATTTTTTAGATGACCATGTGCCAACTTTCTTTCATCAACTGTATACCCAAGGGCGGCTGCTGTAGATGTGGCACCTATTTGAAAAGAATACATCCCAAAGTGCCAGCCCTGTATCTCAGCCTTGCATAAGGCTTGAGAAGTAATTTTCCAAAACTGGTAATTTGTTAGCGGCGATGCATCCTCGTGCAGCAAAAAGCCTCCTGCACTCTGACCCCTAAGCTGTATATACTCCTGCATAGCTCTTACCAGGCATATTACGAATTCTGAATGTCACCCTAACAACAACACCTCATCTTTTCCCAATTGGTCTGTTTTTGATTTTTGCAGGTGTATAGCAACCTGGTGCCCTGATAATACCACATCCTTCCTCTGCAGAGGATAGAGACGTGTCATGTCTGAATGCCACCACCAGCTCACTTATTCTTAAAGCCCCAAAGAAAGCCATAAGAGTCACAGCTCTAAAAAGGCAAGCCTCAAATTGGTCTTTGCACACCAATTCCCATGTTCTCCCTAACGTATCAAGAATAGCAGGTGATATTGGAGTCCAATTATTGCTAGGTGCAACTCACTCCCTACTCTAGCCCTCAATCATCTTCCGAATATGGAAGTCAATTGAGAATCCTTTACAGCCTTGGGACCTGGCATAAAAGGCCAGAGCCACCATCCTACCCTGAATGGGTCTAGGGGCTAAATCTTTCCTGTGTAAATGAACTGCAAACTGCATCAGTTGGCCATCTGATGCAGGCCACTCATGTCCTAGGCCCTCCCTTTCACAAAAGGCAAAATATTTGTTGCATGCCGCCATATAGCTACGTTGAGTGCTTGGTGCCACCGCTAAGCTCATGGCCCTGTTAGCCTCAGCCCTCCAAGATTCCATACCTCATCTGGTAGGATGTCCTGCTGGGCCCTCGCCCCCAGTGCCAATTTATTTATTTATTTTATTATTTATAACACCCTGAACTGCTCCATTTGTTGATGGGACAGGGCATCAGCAATGGCATTATCAATCCCGGGGACATGCTGAGCTTGAAAAACTATATTGAACTGCAAGCACCTCAATGTGAAGGCTGTAACTAGCACCATCACTCTTTGTGATCTTGCCCTCAATGAGTTAACAATGTGCACCACTGCATAGTTATCACACCAGAAAGTGACCACAGAATTAGCCCACTCATCTGCCCATAATCACAAGGCTCTGACAATCAGAAAAAGCTCCAAAAATGAAAACTCCCTAGTGATGCCCACTTTGTGCTACTCTAAAGGCCAAGCCCCGGCATACCATGTTCCTTTAAAGAATATACCATAGCCCTGCAACCCTGCAGCGTCAGTCTGAACTTGAAGGTTAGACCCCAACCGCAGTTCCTCCCTCCAAAAGGAGGTTCCATTTCAGTTGTCACTCTTCTATGATATGATGAAGTCTTTGGTGAGCACTCCTTGGCTGTGTCCTGTCAACCAACTATAAATCCACCTAATTATAGCACCATCTGGTTCACGTTTTACCAGTTTGACCACAAGTATATCATGAGAAACCTTGCCAAAAGTCTTGCAGGAATCAAAAGACACTACATCCACAACATTCCCCTTATCTGCCAAGCATGTGACTCTAACAGAAAAAAATATATTACCGTATTTTTCGCTCCATAAGACGCTCCGGAACTTAAGACACACCTAATTTTTAGAGGAGGGAAACTGGAAAAAAATATTCTGAACCAAATATTGTAATAAAATATTTAATAAACTATAACAGAATAACATTTGAACCATGTAAACAGCACTCAACAGTGGCATTAAGAACCATTACCACTGTCATTAATAAATGGAGAGACTTAAAGCTTTGTGTACTCTAGTTTTCTGGAAACCCCAAGAACTCACCATCACTAGAGTCAGAATTTAGGAAGCTCATTTGCTCACAATCACTGACATCACTTTCTTCGCTGTCTTCATATAAGATATCGTCCTCAGTTCCATCTAAGGCATTGCTAATGCCACATTTTTTGAATGACTGTATAACAATGTCCTCCTTCACTGAGTCCCAAGATGTTTTCACCCATTCACAAACTTGAGTGATGGTGGGCCTCTTCATTCGTCCAGTAGGTGTCAGATCATGATTACCAGCAGTCATCCATTTGTTCCACTCTTCTCTCATTAAGACCTTAAATGGCTTGTTGATGGAAACATCGAGGTTGCAACTGGCTGGTAAGACCTCCGGGAATTACAGCTAGATGAGTCTTCACTTCTTTGAAACATTTTTTTATTGGTTCGCTAATATGTGCTCTAAAATGGTCAAGCACTAATAAGGCAGGTTTTTTCAGAAGTCCTCCAGGACGTTTGGACCAGACCTTTTCAACCCATATTCTCATTCCATTTTCATCCATCCATCCTTTCTCATGTACATGTACAACAACTCCTCGCGGAATCACTTCTTTTGGAAATGTTTTCCTTTTGAAAATCAACATGGGTGGCACAGCAGGATAACACAGTTGTGTAATGGGTCTTCTCATGCCCTGAAGTTTTCACACTGATGGTTTTGGCACCCTTCAGATCTACAGTCCTATTAGATGGCACATCAAAGGTTAGCGGGACTTCATCCATATTCCCAATCTGGCCAATTTCAAAGCCATTTTTCTTCCTAGCATCAATAACAAATTTATGAAAGGATAGAATTTTAGATTCATATTCTTCTGGCATTTTTTGTGCAATTCTAGTTTTGGTCCGCATAGTAAGACCACATCACCTCATAAATCTGTAGCACCATGATGGTGATCCTGTAAAATCCTGAATGCCTTTCTCTATAGAAATGTGTTTTGCTTCAAATATGATCATTTTTGTCGAGACAGAGAAGCCATTATTCCAATTTTTTTCTTTTTTCCCTTTTAACCTAAGATGATTTAGGTTTTTAAAAAAGGAAAGAAAAGAGGGAGGGAAGGAGGGAACAGACACCTTTTCAACAGAACACCTTGACAAGCAAATTTTCAGCCAAGACAAGCACCTTTTCGGGGGGGGGGGGAAGGGACAGCAAATGAGAGAGGGAACAAGCACCTTTCAGACAACAGAACACCTTGAAAAACACTCCTCAGCACAAAGAGAGACATGGCTCTGAACTCCATTTTTACCCTGCTTGCAAGCAAGCTTTCTTCCCAACAGAATTCCTCAGCACAAAGAGAGACATAGCTCTGAACTCCATTTTTACCCTGCTTGCAAGCAAGCTTTCTTCCCAACAGAATTCCTCAGCACAAAGAGAGACATAGCTCAGAACACACACAGAGAGAGAGAGAGAGAGAGAGAGAGAAAGAGAGAGAGAGAGAGATATGCACACAGCAAGGAAAGTTTCTAGGAAGCTTGCATACATTTTAAAACTGTAAAATCTACCCAGCAAGATCCATGCCTCCATTGCAAAAATGCCCTCTGGGTGCACATTTTATCCAGACAGATTCAGAACACACACACACACACAGAGAGAGATACCACACAGCAAGGAAAGTTTCTAGGGAAGCATGCATACATTTTAAAACTGTAAAATCTACCCAGCAAGAGCCATCAGAACTCAGAAACCACCCCCCAGCTAGCCCTACCCCCCCACCAACAAGCTGCAAAAAATCCTGTACAGTAAAGTACAGTAAAAACATACTGTAGTGTACTCACCCAGAACAGCAGCTTTTAAACTAAATTTTATATTTTAAAAATGACAATACCAGGCAGTCCTAGGTTTTTCTCCCAGCTCTCTAACTGCTAGCAAGGAAGCAGACAAGCAGCCTCTTCACTAACTGAAAGCTTGGATTTCCCCTGCTTTCCCGGCCTTCCCCGCCTATTAGGTATGCTAATATCTGTGCACTGGAAGATTGTGGGAGGAACATCCAGCCCCTGATGGGGGTCCTGTGGGGCACCCCAAAACACTGAGGAGCTCTCCTGGCCTCTTTCGGGACTGGGGCTGTGCAGCCATGTTCTGATCAGGAGGTACAGCTGGGGAGTCACCATACCTTTGGAGGGCAGGGCACACAAAGGGCCAGGAGGTTCAGGAGCCATTCAAACTCATACCTGGCAGGGGAGATACCATTCTTATAAGAGTGGTTTTCCAGGGTAAGGCTCTTCTATTGCACTTCAGATGAGCTGACCCCTGTGATTTCCCCAATGTGGGAAAATCAACTGCCTAAGTGGGGGACTGTGTTTCTGGTTTCCCCTGGTTTTTCTAGAATCACTTTTCCCCCTTTGGTCCTTGGCTGTTTGCATTGCTTGCTGCCATAGGCCTGTTTGCCTTGCTGGTTTTTCAGGTGCTCTGCAGGAAGCAGATCTTGGAAAGCCAGCAGTGCAGAATGGTGAGGTCTAAACAGCAAGCAGTCTTTGCTGCCAGCTCAGAGGCCTCCCAGCATGGCAGTGGGAGGCTTCTGGGGGGTGGTGGCTGAACCCTTTTTTTTACTGTATTCACTCCATAAGACGCACCTACTTTTGCCCCCACCTTTTTGGAGGAAAAAAGTGCGTCTTATGGAGTGAAAAATACGGTAGTTTAACATGGGAAATCCATGCTGTGTCTTAAAAATCACAATGTCATAGTTTATGGGGTGTCATATGTTTATTTATTTATTTAATTTATATGCCACCCACTCTACCCAGAGGTCTCATATTGTTCTTACGTAAATTACCACTTAAACCTGTTGCAGTGAGATATGATGTATCACTTATAATCAACACAAACTTTTAAATGTATCCAGTACAGAAAAAGGATGCAGCATGTGAATTTATGACCCATGACAAAGGGAAAGGTTATTGTTACAGATGGAATATATTGCAAGGAAGAAAATAAATTGCAATCACACAGAACATATTGAGTGGTTTTATGCACTGTTAGACTCCAACAATGTATTTTTGACATGTGGAAATACGTGCCAATAAACTTTGGAAAAATAGTTTATCTGATTCCATAGCTCTTCTGCTCTTTACCTTCACACAATATGAGAATCTTAAATGCCAGACCTTTCTCTAGATTACAGTGTAAACAGATAGTATAGTGATTAGATTTACACATGACTTTCATTATAGCAAAAGGTCAATGTATGATCAGAATTCACCAGTCTGCTATGCTTCATTTTTTAATGTCAGGAGATATTGATGTAATGAGGAAGCTAGCCTGAGACTCATGGCATCAAAATGAGCATTTTTTTAATCTTTTAAGTGAGACCTAGCAATGAGAAAATTTAATGGATGGAGATTTGATAGCTGATTAACATGGTGTCAATTCAATAATCTTTGGTTTTTCACCCTTAATTTAGGAAATGAACTGTTGATAATCCCTCTTGTATGCTACTTGGAGGCCACCATGAGATACGCCTTAACAAGTGAAACTGAAACTTCAAACTACTACTACTTCTAGATTTAATGTGTGTGCTTTAAGTAGACAAAAATCAGAGATTGGGGAAAGAAGCAAACAGAAATTTATTGCAATTTGAGTTTGAACCAAACCTTCTCAATTAAACATCTATTAGCTTTGCATTTCACATCATTATGATAATCCATATTTTCATGTCTAAATAGCAGGAAAATTTATGGCAATTTCATATGAAACATTTTTTTTGTCTAGTTCTGATTATGTTTTTCCCAGCATTTCCAGTCACTCAGTTATATTTATCTGCTTTCTTTGTTCTATCATTACAGACCAATCCTTGAAACAGTTCTGTCAGTGCAAAGATTATGACTTGTTCACATACCATGCCAGATGCATTTCATTCCCAGGAAAATCAGTGGGATTTATTTTGTGTATTTATTTTCACATTTATTTCCAAAGGACCTAACAGCCAAAATATATGATATGTTAAAGACACAACAAGAAGATATACCTTTTTATGTATATACTGTAGAGTAACTGCAGGGGACTTGAACAGTACAGGCTCCTAAAGGCATGAGGGAACTTAAATGCACTGCCCTCTGCTTTTCCGATGATCCAAACTGATCAGCCCATAACTGCATTTTTTTAAAATTTCCAAATAGCCATCTGTTATAATAAAGAGATCCCATCTTGGCAATAAAGGTTGCAGATGTGAGGGGCCTAAACGAATTGGGATACAGTAAGGGCAAAATCTGGCATACAATCACACTCCTTCCTCATTCTAGGGCAGTGGTTGGAGAACAGGGGCAATTTACCCCAAATGGGATAAAAGTGAAAATCCTGAGGGTAATGAGCAGAGCGCTACCCCCATACCCCCAACCCCTGCAGCCAAAACTCACATTGTAAGCCACCTCTCCCTGTTACTTCCTTGGTTGCGGCAGGGCAGGGCACTTGTAAATCTGCTCTTTCAGAGATTAGCCTGCTTGATTATTTAGGGCTTTACAGCCCCAGGCAATTAATCCAGGGCTTGCGGATGACTGCTTCCGCAGGAGATGAATGGAAGCAAGCATGAGGAGGGAAAGAAGGAGGAGAGATTGATAGCTTCATCAAGCTTCTTTAAATGTACAGTATGTAGAAAATGGAGGGAGGGTAGGTAGATAGGTAGGTGGGTGGGTGGATGTGTGTGTGTGTGTGTGTGTGTGTGTGTGTGTGTGTGTGTGAGAGAGAGAGAGAGAGAGAGAGATGGACTCTATGAAAAAAGGAACAGGCAAGCAAAACAGAAGGCTTGAATTAAGGCGGGGGGAAAGGGTGGCTTTTTAAGATGCTGTCTAGGTTTGTCATCGCTTTCCTCCCAAGAAGCAGGTGTGTTTGAATTTCGTGGCTGCTGTCACCCTCTGCAGTGATCACGGAGTGCAAGAAAGTAAAATCTGTCACTGCCTCCATATCTTCCCCTTCTATTTGCTGGGATGTGATGGGACCAGTGGCCATGATCTTAGTTTTTTTGATGTTGAGCTTCAGATCATTTTTGCACTCTCCTCTTTCACCCTCATTACAAGGTTCTTTAATTCCTCCTCGCTTTCTGCCATCAGTGTGGTATCATCTGCATATCAGAGGTTGTTGATATTTCTTTCGGCAATCTTAATTTTGGTTTGGGATTCCTCCAGTCCAGCCTTTCGCATGATGTATTCTGCATATAAGTTAAATAAGCAGGGGGACAATATACATAGTATTTTTTTTATTTATTTATTTATTTATTTATTTATTTATTTATTTATTTATTTATTTATTTATTTATTTATTTATTTATTTATTTATTTATTTATTTATTTATTTGATTTATACCCCGCCCATCTGGCCTAAAAGGCCACTCTAGGCGGCTTCCAGTGAATATAAACAATAAAATAATACAAAGAATTACGTAAATCATATTATAACATACGCCATACAAAAATAGAATAAAAATAAAGGGAGAACAAAGAGAAAAATCAAGTGTTAGCTGGAGGGAAGGCCTGAATGTATAACCATGTTTTTAGTTGATTTTTAAAAGTGCCCAGAGTGGGGGCGGCGTGAATCTCAGGGGGGAGATTATTCCAGAGGCAAGGAGCCACCGCCGAGAAGGCCTGGTTTCGTGTCTTTTCCTTCCGGGCCTCTCTCAGCATCAGGCTCCTCAGCCTCACCTCCTGGCTCATACTCCTTCCCAATTTTGAACCAATCGGTTGTTCCATATCCAGTTCTAACTGTTGCTTCCTGTCCCACATATAGGTTTCTCAGGATAAGGTGATCAGGCAGTCCCATTTCTTTAAGGACTTTCCATAGTTTGTTGTGGTCCCTAGTCAATGAAGCAGATGTTTTTCTGGAAATCCCTGCCTTTCTCCATAATTCAGTGCATGTTAGCAATTTGGTCTCTAGTTCCGCTGCCCCTTCAAAATCCAGCTTGCACTTCTGGGAGTTCTCTGTCCACATACTGCTGAAGCCTACCTTGTAGGATTTTGAGCCTAACCTTGCTAGCGTGTGAAAGGAGTGCAATTGTACAGTATTTGGAACATTCTTTGGCACTTCCAAAGTAATGTTGTATATCATGTCCACATTCTACTTGACAATAAATACAACTGCAAATAGACCATCACACAGAATCAATATTAAATCATGCTGCACATAATTTATCAAATTATAGCCAAAGTCCTGTTGCTTGGTGTAGTGAAATGCAATACAGAAGGCCCCTTGAAGCAATGTGGATTTCAGGAGTGAACTTCCCCATAATTTCCATTGATTCAATGGATTTTTCTAACTGCAACATCATGCTAACAGCATTCACTTTGTTACTTTTTTTGACCAAAGGGGGGAAATTGCATTAATCAATCCTATTTTTAAATACTAACATTTTAAAATTAAGTTTTCAAATCAAAATCACTAAAATAATTAAAAGTGATTGCTACAGATTGGCATGTGTATGTCACCAGGACAGGCAACCATATACTTCTAACAAAATGGCCAAAACTCAAAATTTAAATTTAAAAAGGCAAAAATGTAGTGGCACCTTAAAGACTAACTTATATTTTAATGTAAGGTTTAATGGATCTTAGCACACTTTATCAGACCTACTGTATGAGGTAAAATAGAGAGATCATACGGCAAAACATTCATGTCCATTTCTAAGAGAGAGTGATATTTGGTCACATTTCACATGTGCCCTCTGTTTGGTATGCATTTCTTTTGAAATCTGGTTCTATAAACATTATAACAAGAGACATGGCAAAGCAAATAAAAGGCAATTTATGGTACTTTAAAGACAAATTGTAAGCAGTAACATGATTAAAGGATACTACTGAGAAACAATATGTGTTAATATAGAGAATGACAAAATTTACTTTTGAGTCTTGTTCTGAAAGATGGGTCTGGTGGTAGTGAAGGAAAACAACAATATATAACAGCATAGTTAGTACATTTCGTAATGACTTTAAAAACCATGATAGATATTCAATCCATTTATATGGATGTCTATCATGTGTATAAATTTTGTCTCAGTTGTTTTCCTTTGTATTCTTATTCTGTAGTGTTTCTTATTGACAATAGTAACTTTCATATCTTATATCAGTCAATGTTTCTTTACATTAATACAATGGAAAACTACTGCTTTCCAGTTTCTCATGAAAAATTAAGTTTGAGACATTTTTAACAGATTTTCATTTGGAGCAAAACTAGCTAGCCTCTGACCTCAAATGGAAATGGGGATAAATTTCAGGTCCTTCATCTAAACACTGTGGTATCTCAGCACATTTCCAGAGATGTAGCCTATGCTTTATATTAGCTTTGTTTCAAGAAACACAGAATGTAGCACTTTTGGCTAGCAAAGTCATTAAGGCTTAAACTTGTTTGCTTTATTTATTTATTTTTACATTTCTCTAGAGATGGCTGTTGTCACGTTCCCATCTCTCCCTTGGTTATTTCACTAAGCAAAGGACACACACTACGTGTCGTGTTGCTGCTACCAGTTGATTACATCAACATTGTTGATTATTAATGATAGAGGTCCAGGCAATGTGTCATTTTTAAAAAGAACCAAATAGAAATTGTTTATTATTACAGGTGATGAAGGTACAATCAATGTCATTAACTCTCAACAGAACACCCTCCTTCATCCACTCTCAACCGCCAATCCTCTCTCTACTCCAAAACTACGAATCCTCCTGATCTCCTCCTGCTGCAGAGACTCTTATATCAGGTGACTCTGCCTCTCCAGCACTCTCATTGGTACATGCAGATAGTCCATTAATATTCATGACCTGGGCGGACGCAACATCCCTCCCCCCTTAATTTGTGATAGGAGGGGGAAATTTAATGGTTTGCCCTCATAAACAAACAAAAATACATGGAAGAATGCAAATATTAACCTTTTACATTACTTACATTACTAAGGATACATTTCTTCCATTAATAAGGATTACATTACATTCCTCTTACATTACTAAAGATACTTCCTATTATTTTTACTATCACTATACATACCTCTTATTTTATTAATATCCAAGCAAATTTTGCACTTTAAGCATATTCCATAACTATTGCACAAATAGAACAGTTAACATTGAACTCAAATAAAAACACAATTTTATCTAGCCATTTGGTCTCATCTAGCCACAAAGCATCAGCAAACACATTCTGGGTCCCTTTTGCGCTGCAGATTTCAAAGTCAAAGTCCAGTAAAATTAGTGCCCATCTCATCAATTTGCTGCTGGTGGTTCGAGCAATATGATAGACACTCTTTCTTGAAGGTGGATAAGTGTTTCTCACCAGGTTGGAGTTTCTTGCTGATGTAAGTTACTGGATGTAGACCCCCGCTGTTGTCTGCTTGGCACAACATGGCTCCCAGTCCCATGTTCGATGCATCCTTGTAGATAATGAACTCAGTCGAAGTCCAGTGCAACCAGGACAGGTCCTGAAGTCAGTGCTCTCTTCAGACGATCAAAGGCTACCTGGCACTCTGACGTTCACTGGATATTTTCAGCTTACCTCTTTTGGGTTAAGTTAGATAATGGGGTGGCCATCTTACTGAAATTTGGCACGAAGCGACAATAGTAGCCAGTTAACCCTAAGAATGCTCTGGTTCTCTTTTTGGATGTCAGAGTGGGCCGATTATTAATGGCTTCTATCTTAGTCGCAAGGGGTTTGATCACACCTCCCCTGAATAAATGACCTAAATATTTTAATTCTCAACTTCCAGGTTGGCATTTGGCTGTTTGCACCATTAAGCCACCCTGTAGCACAACCTCAAGGTAGACTTTGTGCTCCTCCCAAGTCTGGCTAAAAATTCCAATATTTTCTGTCTAGGCTACAGTAAGTTCTCTTAGACCATGAAAGGTTTTGTCTACCAACCTATGGAAGGTCACTGGAGAATTTTTCGGTCTGAAAGTTATGACCCGGAATTCAAATAAACCAAAGGGACTACAGAAGGCTGTTTTTTCTTGGTCCATAGAGTCCATGGGCCTTCTTACTTTGCACCCAGATAAACGTTCAAAAGGACTAAATCCAGTACTTTCTTGGGGTATGTCCCTATAAGCGTGTAATAGCTGTAATTTATTATCCCAATTACATATGGCCATATCATTCTCAATAAGGTTCCATTAAATTTCTTCACTAGACCATTGGTCTGGGGATGATGAGAAGATGTGATGTGGGAAATTTTGCAGACCTGCAATAATCTCTTCATTAATTTGGAAGTAAACAATAGCGTAGACCTCATCTTGTCATTTCCAGTACCTCATTTTTGACAAATATCACAGCTTTGACAATATTGTTTAACTTGCTTCCCCATCCCTGGCCAATAAAAGTGGTTTGCTTAGTGTGAGAGATGCCCATGTGTGCTCCAAATATATCTCTGTGTGCCTTTTCCAAAATCTTTTCTCGGTATTTAACTAGTACAATTAACTGTTTGTGGGGTCCTTCACCTCCCCTATGAGGAGTCATTAAAACCTCTTTATACAATAATCTTTTCCCACACAATACCTCTCTGGATGTTCAGGGGTCAATGGAATTAACTTTTTCAAAGTAATCAGCTAAGGTATCTGTCAGCAAACACGGGTTCAAAAACACACGTGTAAGCCTGGACAGAGAGCAATCAGGAGTTTGCACATGCTAAAATGGGCTGAGTGAGTCCAACTCAGCTAGCCATGCTACAACACTCCCTCTTACAAGTCTGCCCACATAAGAACACCCTTGTACTATCAGATATTATTATGAAAAGGTCTAGTGGGCTTTGTAGTCCTTAGACTTAACTTGCACCACTGACAGGACTCTAAGTAAGCTAGGCCGAGGCAGCACTCTCATGATGACCCTATGACAAGTGTACTGTTCAGAAAACCAATTGAGTTTTATAATCTTTATTTTATTAAAGAATAAGCATGTTACTAGGTATCAAATCCAAATTAAACCAAAGCAAATAAACTAGCATTGTGCTGGTTAGTTACAAAGATGTAGTGAGGCAAAGAAAACATGAAAAATAGAAAAGTGTTCAAAAACCTTACAAAACACAAAAAAACATTAAAAAGAACAAAAACAGTTCCAGTCTAGTAATTCATTAGTAAAACAAAATAATCCAAGTAGGTTATAAAAAGGCTATAGTCCTCAGTGATCCTGTAGAACAAAAATACTGTTACAAAAAGAAAAATCCAGTAAAAGTCCCATTATCCTTAGAAAAGTCCAAGAGTATAGTCCATATGAAGTATTTCAAGAAAAGAAGTTCATAAAGGATATTCCCTAGGTAACAGTCCATAGAAAATAGTCCATGCATAGTCCTTAGGAAAAATCCCATAAATCCAAGGGTAATCCAGTATAGTAAAGGTTAGTCCCATGTGTCACGAATGAATGAAGAGTCGGTCTTGAAAGACAATGTCCATAGGCAAAAAGTTCCTTTTTCAAGAGTAACTGGCAAGGGCTTATCGCACCTTCCCACGATGTCATCCAATCAGAGTTCGTTACTAGGCAAACAGTCCTGTTGCATCACATGACTTCTTTCCCATACACACCAGATGTTATTTGGGTTTACTGTGGTTTCGCAGAAAGTCACAACAATTCCCATCTAATCACACCGAGTCCTTTTCTCAGGCTATCAGAATAACATTCTCTCTGCTCGCCTAGAAAACAACCTGTCAGCATAGCAAAGATACTTTATACAAAGAAACAAGATGGAACCTCTCTGGCTCATTTCTTAATTACAAATCTCATATTCCTTAAAAGATTTTAACTCAAAAACCCATCTCATCACATATCATCTTGTTTTTGTTCCTTAAAAAAGGATGAACTCTTACGATTTCTCATCAGCACTAAATCAGCTGTCTCCCTCATTTCAGGATGTTCCCTTAAAATGGGTCTTTCAATGAGAGTTTCAGCGCTTTCCTCAGTGGCTTCAGTCTGCCTCACCTGAGAGCAGCTTACCATTAAAAACTTATGCACATGCTTAGATAGATCTAAACCAATCAGACAAGGAGCTGGGATTTCATCTGACACAGGTACTTTCCATATTCCATAAGTCTGAACTTATGCCTTTGAGGGTGATGACCCTCAACATATTTTCTTTAGAAATGATGTCTGGATGACAGATAGTTACATGGGAACAGGTGTCTCTAATACCTAAATATTTTTTGTCATCAATAAAAATAATTTCCCGAGAGCTTTCCAATAAATCTTGATTGCACTTGATAAAAAAACCACTATCACTTTAGCCTGAGGAAGCTCTGGGCTCTCTGCCAAGTCCATTCCCTTAGCAACAGTCCTGCTATTGGTGGCTTCAGCTGCCAAAGATGGAAGAAAAAATAATTTAGGCTGGCTAAAATCCCTATTCTTTTGAGTTTCACATTGGGCAAAATAAATGTCCTTTTTCCACAAGCATAACATTGTTTATTTGCCCTATGTTCAGAACAAAGGGATTTATTAGTTTTTCCCGCCGGATTATTCAATCTCAGCAGACTTAGCTCTGAGAATGAAGGTTTGGCTTTAAAATGGCTTTCTTTAGGTTGTGTATTACTGAGGTAATTTTTACTAGGTTGGGATCTCTTACGGTCGTCTCACAATTATCAACCAATTTTTACCTCAGAAAATAAAGGATCCCTAATCCCACTAATAGAATCAGCACATTCAGACTCTTGTAGCACATTTTTATTATCCTTGTCCTTGACAAGATAACACAACTCCCCTGGTAAAAATGAATAAAATTGTTCTACTCCAAACACATCTTTTGTTTCATCTAAGGAGATGACATGTTCCTGTTCTAGCCATTTATTAAGATACTGAGTCAAACGTGCTCCAAGTTGAGCAAAAGACTCCTCCGGTGTCTTTGAATTTGATTTAAATTTTCTCCCAACATGCTCTGAATTAATCCCAAATCGGGGATATACCATCTTTCTGTAAACTTCAAAAACTCTAGCTTGTTCCAGAGGCATCTGTGAATAGATCTCAGATAAAACTCCCCCTATCTGTAACCTTAAAATTATCATCCTTTCATCATCTTTAACCCTGAAGTCCCAACAAGGACTTAAAAGGAAATCAGGAAAGATTCAGGACAATCTCCAATCCAATATTGGGGGGAAAATTAGGTCGATTTTTGAGGGGTTTCCCACACTGGAATTATTATTATCAATATTTTGAGCAGCTAATACCAATTTCTTCATTTCTATTTGGAATTACACTCGGAGTGGTTGTATAGACCAGATAGGTGGGATACAAATCAAATCATATCAAATAAATAAATAAATAAATAAATAAATAAATAAATAAATAGCATTTCTCTTTGCCTGGTTTCTTGCTCAAATTAACTTCTCTTTTCTTGCTCAAATTCCCTTTATCTTTCTTGAATTTCTAGTTTCATGAGTTTTTATTCTAGTTCCAACTGCTGTTTTTTAAAATCATGGGAGCTTGGGATACTTTCTCCCTCTGAGCCAATTGAGCCTTCAGTTTCTTCTTCACTATAAATTTGAGAGTTTCTATTTCCCTCAGCCTTCTTCACAGATTGCTACCTTGTTGTGGCAAAGGGGCTAGAGTAATTCAGAGAAGCTATGGGCTATGCCATGCAATGACACCCAAGATGGACAGGTCATAGTGGAGAGTTCTGACTAAATGTGATCCACCTGGAGCAGGAACTGGCAAGTCACTCCAGTATCTTTGCCAAGAAAACCCCATGAACAGAAACAAAAGGCTAAACAATATGATGCTGGAGGATGAGCCCCTCAGGTCGGAAGGCGTCCAAAACGTTACTGAGAAAGAGTGCAGGACAAGTACAAGTAGCTCCAGAGCTAATGAAGTGGTTGGGCCGAAGCCAAAAGGATGCTCAGCTGCGGATGTGCCTGGAAGTGAAAGGAAAGTCCAACGCTGCAAAGAAAAATACTGCATAGGAACCTGGAATGCAAGATCTATGAACTTTACCATATCTACTACTGTGGGCAGGAATCCCGTAGAAGAAATGGAGTAGCCCTCACAGTCAACAAAACATTTGGAAAAGCTGTACTGGGATATAATTTCAAAAACGATTGAATGATTTCAACACAAATTCAAGGCAGACCTTTCAACATCACAGTAATCCAAGTTTATGCACCAACCACCGATGCTGAAGAGGCTGAAATTGACCAATTCTACGAAGAATAAGAACATGTTCTAGAACTGACACCAAAGAAAGATGTTCTTCTCATTACAGGAGATTGGAATGCTGAAAGTAGGGAGTCAAGAGATAAAAAGAACAATAGGGAAGTTTGGCCTTGGAGTTCAAAATGAAACAGGGCAAAGACTAAGAGAGTTTTGTGAAGAGAACAAGCTGGTCATTACAAACACTCTTTTCCAACAACACAAGAGGTGACTCTACACATGGACATCACCAGATGGACAATACCGAAATCAGATTGACTATATTCTCTGCAGCCAAAGATGGAGAAGCTCTATACAGTCAGCATAAACAAGACCTGGAGCTGATTGTGGCTCTGATCATCAGCTTCTTATAGAAAAACTCAAGCTTAAACTGAAGAGAGTAGGAAAAACCACTTGGCTACTCAGGTATAATCTAAACCAAATCCCTTATAAATACACAGTGGAAGTGAAGAACAGATTTAAGGAACTAGATTTGGTGCACAGAGTGCCTGAAGAACTTTGGATAGAGGCTCATAACATTGTACAGGAGACAGCAACAAAAACCATCCCAAAGAAAAGAAAATGCAAGAAAGCAAACCGGCTGTACAACGAGGCCTTACAAATAGCAGAGAAGAGAAGGGAAACAAAATGTAAGGGAGATAGGGAAAATTACAGAAAATTGAGTGCTGACTTCCCAAGAATAGCAAGGAGAGACAAGAGGGCCTCCTTAAATGAAAAATGCAAAGAAATAGAGGAAAATAATAAAAAGGGAAAAACCAGAGATCTGTTCAGGAAAATTGGAGATATTAAAGGAATATTTTGTGCAAAGAAGGACATGATAAAGGACAAAAATGGGAGGGACCTTGCAAAAGACATCAAGAAGAGGTGGCAAGAATACACAGAGGAATTATTCCAGAAAGATCTGGATGTCCCAGACAACCCAGATAATGTGGTTGCAGACCTTGAGCCAAACATCCTGGAGAGTGAAATCAAGTGGGCCTTAGAATGCATGGCTAACAACAAGGCCAGTGAAGGTGATGGCATTCCAGTTGAACTATTTAAAAGCTTAAAAGATGATGCTGTTAAGGTGCTACACTCAATATGCCAGCAAGTTTGGAAAACTCAGCAGTGGCCAGAGGATTGAAAAGGATCAGTCTACATCCCAATCCCAAAGAAAGGCAGTGCCAAAGATTGCTCCAACTACCATACAATTGCACTCATTTCACACACTAGCAGGGTTATGCTCAAAATCCTATAAGGTAGGCTTCAGCAATATGTGGTACGAGAACTCCCAGAAGTACAAACTGGATTTTGAAGGGGCAGAAAAACTAGAGACCAAATTGCTAATATGCGCTGGATTATGGAGAAAGCCAGAGAGTTCTAGAAAAATATCTACTTCTGCTTCATTGATTACACAAAAGCCTTTGACTCTGTGAACCACAGCAAACTATGGCAAGTCCTTAAAGAAATGGGAGTGCCTGATCACCTTATCTATCTCCTGAGAAATGTATATGTGGGACAGGAAGCAACAGTTAGAACTGGGTATAGAACAACTGATTGGTTCAAAATTCGTAAAGGAGTACGACAAGGCTGTATATTGTCTCCCTGCTTATTTAACTTCTATGCAGAATACATCATGCGAAAGGCTGCATTTGATGAATCCCAAACTGGATTTAAGATTGCCAGAAGATATATCAACAACCTCAGATATGCAGATAATACCACTCTGATGGCAGAAGGTGAGGAGGAATTAAAGAACCTCTTTATGAGGATGAAAGTAGAACACAAAAAATGAAGCTCAACATCAAAAAAACTAAGATCATGGCTACTGGCCCCATCACCTCCTGGCAAATAGAAGGGGAAGTTATGGAGGCAGTGACAGATTTTACTTTCTTGGGCTCCGTGATCACTGCAGATCGTGACAGCAGCCACAAAATTAAAAGATGCCTGCTTCTTGGGAGGAAAGCAATGACAAACCTCGACAGCATCTTAAAAAGCAGAGACATCACCTTGCCAACAAAGTTCTGCATAGTCAGAGCTATGGTTTTTCCAGTAGGAATGTGTGGAGGTGAGAGCTGGACCATAAAGAAGGCTGATCACTGAAAAATTGATGTTTTTGAATTGTGGTGCTGGAGGAGACTCTTGAGAGTCCCCTGGACTGCAAGGAGAACAAACCTATCCATTTTCAAGGAAATCAACCCTGAGTACTCACTGGAAGGACAGAGCCTGAAGCTGAGGCTCCAATACTTTGGCCATCTCTTTTAGAGAAGACTCCCTGGAAAAGTCCCTGATGTTGGGAAAGTCGAAAAGCAAGAGGTCAGTGGGACAACAGAAGATGAGATGGATCGACAGTGTCATCGAAGCTACCAAAATGAATTTGCCAAAACTCCAGGAGGCAGTGGAAGGCAGGAGGACCTAGCGTGCTATGGTCCATGAGGTAACAAAGAGTCAGACACAAGTTAATGACTAAACAACAACAAAAGAACTTACAAATGTCCTCATATTGACATTATTCACAAGTTTCATACCTTTCCAGAAAACTTTGAACACTAAGTCATCTGCGTTTATTTAGAGAAACAGCTTGCCCCTCTGCAGTGCCTTTAAGGAGATAAAAGAATGAATTAGAACCACTCAGGAGCCCCTTAAAAGCTATTGCACTCCACCTGTGTTGTGTAAGGTTTGAGTGTGGTTTGCAGCCTCTGGCAGCTCTATATTCTTTGCAGGATCTCAGAAAAGTAAGAAATGAAAAGATTGGTATCTAAGTGGCTACATAGCTTTTTATTGTGAGATTGTGTGGTAATCATTCTAGAGGACCATTTGTTCCTGCATCAGCTTGCCTACTCTATGTTTTTCCCCACCAGTGACACAGGAGTTTTTTCCATTGTAGACTTCTACTGGTGGCGCATTCTTATAAAAGAAGTAATTCCATTTGTTGGTACCAGTTGGAATGCAAACTTTGTTTGTCAGACCAGAACAGCATTGGCTGCAGGTGTCTGGAAATAGTAAACTGAACAAGTAATTCTTCCAAGCTGTGGTACAGATCTTCAGGTTTTGTGTTTATTTTATGTTGGGTTTTTCATCTGTTTACTGCAATCAAAAGTTATTTTATTTTTACTCTGTTTTACCCTCAGAACTACAGTGGACCCTTCACTTACAGAATTAATCTGTATTGGAATGGTGGCTGCAAGTCAAAAAGTCTGTGGGTTGAGGCTCCATTGACCTACAATGCATTGAAAACTGATTAATCCATAACCGGCCGTTTTTGTTCCATTTTGGGTTTTTTTCTGGTCTATAGGTCGATTCTCCGGCTGCAAGTCAAACCTAAATTTTGCAGCCAGAGAAGTCTGTAACTCGAAAGTCTGTAAGTGGAGCCGTATGTAAGTTGAGAGTCCACTGTAAATATCAGCTAATGGATGTTCCAAAACAAATAAATCCCAGAGGTTTGAAATAAATGCTTATAGGTAATAGTCTCTTGTTAATCATGACTTGTTTGAGCAATGAGAGTGGAATAAAGGGTGTAATTAGACAGGGCAGCTGGCTTGCACTGGAAAGGGTTGTTTCACTGGATGTGATTTCCTTTAAAGTGGCTCTTCCATGCACATATGATCAAGTTCCCATCACTCCAGCTCAGCACCTGGCACTGGACCAGAAAGGTCTGGACTGAGCATGGAGGGGGGTCAGACTGGTTTATGACTTCCTGTATTTTGTATGGTTCTTGGCAAAGAACTTGAATTAGAACAAGCAGTTGAAAATACTAACCACTATTTGATCACTTTGAAACCTGCATTTTGAAAGTGATGTATCAAATAGTTACCTGGTTATTTTTAATGTATTTATTTATGTAATTTGTATTCTGTATTTCTCTAGATCGCAACTTTCCACTAATTTAGGTTTTTCCTTCAGAAACGGTTTCCACCAAACCTACTTTGCACTTTTGCATCCCATGTGCACCTTCACTGGTCTTGGTAGATATGGGAGGGCAAAAATCTATTTTTTTATCACAATTGATGCTCCAACCTCAACCACTTCTATTGGCAAAGGTTGGTGAATAGAGATGGGGGCATTTGCATACAAATATCCTGTGCAGCTGGACTCAATGGGGCTGGACCATCCACTCACACATCCAGTGGCAGGATCAGCAGCCTCTCATATCCTTCCAATCACTCCCAGAATGCTGCTCTCTTCCCACTCAGCAAGCCACTTGGCAGCCTTGCAAGGAGACTCTTCCTCCCTCCCCCTGCCTGGAGTGCCTAGCTGAGCAAGAAGAGAGCAGAATGCCCCCATCTCTATTGGTGATCATTTTCCAGTCTCTTCCCCTCTCCCACTGAAAGATTCCTCCCACTAATGATAACACAACAGAATTCACACTTCCTCCTTTACAACATGAGTGAACTCCCCTTCTGGATCACCTGTATCCTGAGCCATTACAAATGATCAGTTGATTTTTATAAATAATATTAAACAATTTTAAAACTTGTTCACTGATGCACTTATCCTTTGATTTCATATACAGTTGGGTCTCACTCAGATTCCTCTGGAGAAATAATAGGGTGGCAGAAAATCCAATATTTTTACTTTACCAAAGTCTTTATCAAGATACAGTAGCTATTTGGATGGCTGTTTTTCAATAACTGTTCCTTATCCAGGGATATGTCTGATAAATCAATAGACAGGTTTGCCTGCACTTTCATTGGGGCTACCATACCGTTACTCTGTCTTAGAGGCAGTAAGCTCCTGCTTTTAGATAAAATCTGGTATCTTCATTTGCTCTCTTCTTTCCCCTGTCTGAATGCATGCCCCTAATATTTTTTTAATTACCAGACAATTGTATAGTGTCAAGATGGGTGGAATGGTTGAAATATGACAATATACAGGCACCAAAGTTCTGCTAACATAGAGTAAAACCATTCCCACTCACAAAGCAAAAAAGTATAATTTCACAGCTTAAATGAGTGAGCTTCTGAAGATTTGTTCTGTTTTTTAAAAATACATATTTTAAAATTTTTTACAACTGAACACAGAATCCTTTTCTAAGCACCAATGCCTGTTTGGCCAAAAAGGAATATGAAAGCTCCTGAGAATAAACTACTTGAGTCCTGATTGATTGGGTTAAAAGTTCAGATTGCCCCAGACCTGCAGCTGATTTGCCCTTTGAAGACTGGTGTCAAGAGCCTGGTTTCAGAAATGTTAACTGAAAACACTCAAGGTTAGACAAACACAGTTGCTCTGGGTGAGTACTTTGACCAAAGATAAAAGTAATATTACTTGAAACATTATTCTGTTTAACAACAACTGTTTATATCAACAATAAAAAGCTAAAAGTATTACTTTTTTGTTGTTGTTTAGTCATGCATAACCTGCTTGAAATAAAAATCTTTGATTTAATATTTATAGTTTATTTATACAACCTTTGGAATCCATGACACCTATCATTTTAGCTGACTAGTCAGATATATCAAAATAGGCAAGGCAGAAACAATAGCACAGCATGACCAAAAACCTTCACTGCTGAAGCAAAGGCTTGCAGGGAAGGCCTGTTTTTATATAGCCCAGTCCTGCAGCTTTCACAGGTGGCATTCCTGAGGAGTTGGGCAACAGCTGCAGGGAAAGGGCCCAGTCCTGCAAAACTTAGAACAGTTATTCCTGGAGAGATGGGGTGATCCTGCCTGCATCAAGGTTGCAGGGTTCCAGCATGGCCCCAGTCCTGACAATCACATACAACAGGAACCTAAAAAGATAAATCCATGCACATCCTTCTTTGGAAAAAATGTGTTCTAATTTCCAAGGAATTGATGGGAGGGTGTGTTTTGAACTTCACATCTGAACCATTGCTTAACTGGCTTCTAAGCATGTCTCTAAGGATAGCATATGACAACACCTTACTACTTTTGGTGAGGAATCAACTACAGAAACTTGTGATTTCTTTCTCTCTTTCTCTCTTTCTTTTTTCACAATTATATTCTGTGAAACCTGTCTAAAAGTAGACTATCACAGAAAACAGAAATTACATAGAGTGCTGGAGCAAACCCACTGACACAAGCAAACCACTTGCAGCATGGTACATTGGTGGAGCATTTCTAACTCTCGCCTAGAGCTGGGATCCTGTAGTTCCTATGCAATTTTATTTGAATTGCAATTACTTGGGAGTAACTTCAATTCATTTGGGTTTATTCCCTAATGAGAGCACATTTAAGGAAAGACTAGTTAGTAGTGAAATGTTATCATTATTTCTATTTAATTTTATTTTATTGTTTATTTTATGGTATGTCTGTTTTGCACCTTTATATTTTATGAATGTTTTTGAGTTTTTGTGTGATCATGTTACTGTTATTGTTTAGTTATTGTGGCCTTGGCTACCAGATAGGTGGTGTATGTGTGTGTGTATAAGCTGCTACATGGTGATCAGGGAGAGGGGACATTAGATGGATCTGGTTCTCAAGAGGGCTGATGGAGGTTCTGTGTTCTTGCTATTCATGAACCCGATGCAATGATTGCTCAATGGCATAACATTAATGAATTATTTTTATAATTATTTTCAAAAGTAATTATTTGTGAAGGACATTTTGAGGGCATTTGTAAAAAGCATTTTGAAAGGAATTTTTCAAATTTGTGCCAGTTTTCATCCATTTATGTGTAGCAGGAGAAGCAGTGCTTTGTTTCATGCATTGTATCTTTGTATCTTTGGTCAAGATGCAATCACTCTCATCATATGACACAACCAGCAGGGCAGGTTCTTTGTTATTAAAGACTTCCTACTTCCATTCTGCAGGTGCCATGGTTTCCTCACAATGAAAGGGATTACATGGTTGGAAATCCGATGAGATAGAAATAGTATGTTATTAATTACCCAAAATTGCCCCATGCCAGTGTGGTAAAAGCGTTCCTTAGAACTGCCTTTACATGAGACAGAGAGGGATTCAGAATGATCAGTCCCTATTGCCAGCAAAATCGGGTCCTGTAATTTTGCTCTAGGCGACTTCTCACTCCTTCACCCAAGTCTGTCTCGATTTTAAATAAACAATCTGGAAGGTCTGCTCTTCCTCTTTTATTACTTTAGGACCCTCATTTGGTAGCGTAATGTGGCCAGATCAAAACAATCTTAGTTCTAAAATATCCAATTTACTACAGTAGCTTGGTCTAAACAAGGAGACAGCTTACAGACAATTTGTCTTTTTATATTTTATTACAAAAGATATCATTTCAACAAGCTTATTTTAACGTTATATCAGTATTTCCAAAATAACCCCCAGCCTTAGCCATCAGTCATTTCCTCTATAAAGTGAAAACAATAAAAAGTCTAGCTATATCTTAAATAAGCATTCTTACGCAATAATAAAGTCCTGTCGGCTGCATTTCTCTCGGCGTCGTCTCTCCCTTCCATCTCTTCTCCGTCCTTCTCCTCCAGCTGTCTCTCTTCGCCCATCTTCCTTAAATCAAGAAGTTATGTCCTTGTCCATCGGAGTTGAGATAAGGGTCAGCTTGCTCTTCTTAACTTTTTTTTTCTTTAGCCGGAGAAGAACTGACCTTGTACATTTACTCTCTAATTAGCACCTGGACACAAGCAGATTTCTAGCTTTTTCGTTGCAGCTCTGAAATAAATCCTATGAAATGCAACTCTATTCTATTTTCATAATCAAATTCATGACAGCCAGTATCATCAATCTTCTGCCAAGCATAAATTATAAAACAGGATTTCAGTCATGGTTTCCTTTGGAGAAAATTGTTGTTACATATTTCTTTCTTTCTTTCTTTCTTTCTTTCTTTCTTTCTTTCTTTCTTTCTTTCTTTCTTTCTTTCTTTCTTTCTTTCTTTCTTTCTTTCTTTCTTTCTTTCTTTCTTTCTTTCTTTCTTTCTTTCTTTCTATTTGATTTGATTTGATTTGATTTGATTTGATTTGATTGTATTCCACCCATCTGGTCTAGTCGACCACTCTGGGCGGCTTCCAATAAATATTTAAAATAGAACATAAAAATTACAGACAATGTTCATAATATACTGGACTTCTTGTTTACATAAAACAGATATTTTAAAAATGCCATAAGTTTCCTGTGCTTTCTCTTTACAATGTAATATATGTTTGTAGCAAATGCCCCAGGAACTTCCTACTAGACAAAGGCAGTGCAGTGCAATCAAAATGATGCCATGCATACCCAGCTCCTAGCAGGAGTGCACTTCACTCCCTGAACATTTTTTTTATTTGTACGATCAACAGATCAGATATGAATAACACAGAACAACTGCATAAAATAAACATTATAAATACAACTGTAATATACACTATGTGTGGCAGACTCTTAGGGAGACAAGTTCCATAGATACTTGTTAGAAGCATAACCCCACCCCCCAATATATACATATATATATTACAACGGCTTAGGGCCTCAATACTTGGTGGAACGCCTTCTCCCACCAAGATCTACCCATGTCACCCGCGCGAGCCAGGAGGTGAGGCTGAGGAGCCTAACGCCGAGGGAGGCCCGGAAGGAAAAGACAAGAAACCGGGCCTTCTTGGCGGTGGCTCCTCGCCTCTGGAACAACTTACCTCCTGAGATTCGCGCGGCTCCCTCGCTGGGCATTTTCAAAAATCAACTAAAAACATTGATGTTTTGGCAGGCCTTCCCCCCCCCTTAGTTAATCTCTGATACCCCTTTTCTTTTCTTTCCCTAGTGTTAAACCTTATTGTTGAAAGTTATTTTTATGTAAAACTGTTTTTTATTCATTGTTGTACCCCTTACTGTAAGCCGCCTAGAGTGGTCTAATCGACTAGATAGGCAGGATATAAATAAATAAATAAATAAATAAATAAATAAATAAATAAATAAATAAATAAATAAATAAATAAATATTCACATATGCATACATGCATGTATATATCTAGAGGATTAAGGCACCCTTTCTCACCTGCAGACTAGTGCTGCTGCACAGAAGCTGGACACTGGTCTGCCAGCAGATAACATGTATAGTACTCATCATCTCTTCCAGGGATGCTTTGCAAAATTGGATGAATAAAATTGTCACAGAAACCTGTGTAGAAGGAGCAATACAACAGAACATGGCCAACCGTCTCCACCACACCAGCCTCACAAGGACATAAGTGTTCTTCATAAGGAATGTTCTTATATCTGCCTTCCAGCAGGACTGAAGGAACTACATTAAACTTTGCTAATGTAAAAGCTTTTCTATATTTTGGAAGGGTCAGAATATTCAGATAGCTTGCAGGTAAAAATGCCTGGCCATAATCTCTAAAGCCAGGATGGACCGTAGCTATGCTGACATGGTGTTGCTGCTCATTGTCTGTGATACGCTGGTGTAGTTCCCATTTTGCTTTTGGATAGCCCATTAACAAAATAGCACTTCTCAAGAGGCCCAAATTACTTAATTTCTCAACCATAGATCTTTCCTATCTGGACTAAAACTTATCAGTTAGCAATAAGGGAGCCAACCCCACAGGGGTGAAGAACATTTTTAACCGAAATTTTAACTTAAGTATCCATGCCCGAGACTCTATCAACATCTGGCCTGTTTTAATCATAAAAGTACATTTGGCACACAACTCAGGAGTCCAAGAATAGTTCTCAGAAATTTTGTTTGAATGGACTCCATTGCAATAAAATTTCTGTATCTACACCATTGTGCACCATATAACATCTGTGCTAACACCTTGGCATTGAAGAACTGTATGGATGATGGTATATGCTCACCTCCTTTTGCAAAGAAAAAAAACGTATGAGTGACTTAATACTTCTCTGAATGTTTGCAATAGCGTTGGATAATTAAACCTTCCAAGAGCCTGAGGACTGAAAGATCACACCCAGATATTTATAAGATTTGACTTGCTCAATTAGGTGGTCATTTATTTGCCATTTATGTGTGATCCGTTTCTTGGTAAATAGTAAGATTTTTGATTTATCATAATTAATTACTAACTCCTCAGTTTTACAATAGTTGCCCAGGGCTCTTAATAACTGCCATAGGCCAACTCAGGTTAATGAGAGAAGTACAACATCATCTGCATGTAAGAGAGTATATAGGGGTCTATCTGCTAGATTGGGGGGGGATGAAAGTTGGTTCCAGATAAATTCCTAACCAAGGAGTTAATGTAGATGTTGAATAAAGTGGGAGCCAATACACAGCCTTGTTTGACACCAGTATATGTGGAGATGGGCTTGGTGAGGTGTCCTGCCCTGTTACATCTCACCTTCAACCTGGTTTTTGCATAGAGGCAGCGAATCAGGAGCAACAACCACCTATCAATGTTGGTTATCTCCAATTTCTGCCACCATATCAGATGTGGACTTGAAATCAATAAAGGCTGTATATAGTGCTCTTTTGGTTTTAAATGAATATTTGTCCACCAGATGTTGTAAAACTATACCATAATCTCCTGTAGAGTGTCCTGATCTGAATCCTGCTTGCTCATCATCTAGCAGATTTTCCTTTTCCATCCAATTTATGCAATTTCTCAAGAAGATGGTGGGCATACAATTTACTGATAACACATAGCAAGCTGATTGGCCTATAATTTGCAGGGTCAGCTCTTTTTCCTTTTTTATAAATTGGAATGATAATAGCAAGTCCCCAGTCCTCTGGTATACATGCAAGCTGGTCAATGCATGTAAATAGTGTTGCTAATACTGTGGACCACCAATTAATATTTCCTTTAAGAATCTCAGGAGGAATGTTGTCATTCCGGGGTGCTTTGTCTACTTTAAGCTTAGCAATAAATCTGTTAATTTCAGAGATTGAAACTGGGGGCCAGTCAAGGAGATCACGGGATGCGGTTTGTTGAATTAAATGTCCGGATTGTTTTGCAGCATATAGACCAGTGAATTATAGTTCCCAGGCCTTAACAGGTATGTATGAATTTGCTGCACCTACTTGACCATCGAACCCTCTCGAGACTATCCCAGAAAGTAACAGAGTCATGTGACCTTGATGCTACAATTAATTTCTGCTAACTCATGCTCAATGCCAAATTCTTTTTGTCCTTGATTAGCTTTTTATATTTTTTACTTTAACTGAAATCAATCAGGTGGTGAGGATGGCAGGTTTGATTCCCTATATCTCTTATAAGTTTCTAGTAGTAGATACTTCATTTTCAGACATTCCTGATCGAACCATGATTTGGATCTATGGGTTCTACAAAAAGAGACATCCTGTTTTATGGATTTTTTGTAGTGCTGTGACTATTTCTTGATATAGATTGAGAGCCTTTTCAGGGGAACTTGATTTCAAAAGGGACTCCCGCACTCTGAGACAGCTTTCCGAATGTAGGAATGCAGTTGTAACATACTCTGCCTTAGCTGACCATCTCACCCGAGATACTCCAATTTCTGCCTCTGTACTGAGTTGCGGTTTGTAATCTGCATGGACATTCTGTCTTTGACCAGATAGTATTGTAATCAGCACTCCCTGAACATGTTGATCCTTCTTCCTCATTCTTCAGAGGTACACTGGCTACAGCTCTATTAACAATCATAACATGCATGTGCCATTAAAAGAACAAGGAAGTATTATTCTGATTTAATATCTTTAGGTACGGCTGGAGGGAAAGGTGCTAGAATGGTCATTCTGCCAGGCATGAAGCTGCTGTGGCGGGGATACTTTGTCCTCCCACCCAGAGAATGGTGTCACAGATTGATGATGTCATTCTCTCTCAAGGAGGGCACAGGCACAGAGATTTTAAAAACCTGAGTCCCTCTTTGCCTGGCCTCTTTTGCATTGGCCAAGCAAGAGGGAAGCTGTGCTGCTCTGGAGGATGCAGTTTCACTTCCCCTGCATGCAGTTGAGCAAGAAGTCTCAGATTTTTGAGTCATGCATCAGCACAGCCCCTGGTTGTCCCCCTTTACATTTCTTTGATTATTGGTTTTGTAATTGTGTTTGGTATTGCCTTATTAATTTTCAAAAATAGACAGACAGACAGACAGACAGACAGACAGACAGACAGACAGACAGACAGACAGACAGATAAAGTGGGGAGGGAGTTCAGAGGGGATGCCAGGAAATTAATTCAAACTCTTGAGGATATCAAACTCTTCTCTTAGCATTTGATGATATTATAAAAAAAGAAAGGGGAAAATTAGAAAAGGAGAGACCAAAATAATTTAATTAAACAAATAATTTGCATTATTATTGCAAAAAAGAAAAAAAGGAAAGCATAATAAGCATTTGTGAAGGTGCTAAGAACCCTTGGGGTCAGCCTGAGGGTTATCAGCCTGAGGGTTATTGTCAATCAATTTAAAAATATATATAGTAAGCAATTGGATTGGTTGCTGCACCCCCTATTGGGTTCTACCTTACTTCTGGTAGCATGTAAAAACCTAAATTAATAAAAAAGAACCAAAACGAAAAGGGAAAATATAGAGAAGCATAAATTATTAGGAGAAGATGTGCAATCTCCCTAGACATATTGGAACTTTTTTAAAAAAGCCCCAACAACCTAAGAGTAGAAAGTGAAAGTCCTTCTTATCTAGCATATGAAGCTCTTCTTACATGGTATTGTACAGCCAGCTCCCCTCCCCGTCACCCTTTAGTTCTTGCTAATAGCTCTGGGCAATCTTCCTTTTCTTTGTTATTCCAGTTTCTTAATTACCAAGTAGGTGGTGGGCAGGTGGTTTGTTAGCTCCTCTAGGCATGCAGGGGAAATAAAAAACCCCTCCACTTATAGCTGCTTGCTTCCTTCCTGTTCAGCAAGGGTAGCAGCACGAAGGTATGCTGAGGTTTTGGTTTTGTTTTTTAAAAAGAAAAGAAAGTTGGATGTCCCGTGCTTTATTATTTCCAGTCAATAAAGTCTCTCACTGAATATACATCTGGCCTTAAGTTTTTGTTAGTTACTCACTTTCTCCAGGGAAGTTTCTGAGCATGCGAAGCTAGAATCTCCAAGTCCTTGAGAAGTCTTGCAGCTAAATGCCATCTAAAGATGGCACCGGCAGGATCTCTGAGGGAGAGATTTCCCGAGGAGGGAAAGTTGCTAGCCACCCCTCCTTGGCTTTCTTAGCCCCTCAACAACTTGGGGGAAACTTCTCCTAGCTCCCCCTTACCTCCAACAAGAATTTGGGGGGTTCAACCCCACGGCAGCAGCCGGTTACCGGGAGACCCGAATCCTGGTGCCTCACGCTGCTCCTGGCTCTGCTAGAGACTGCTGAAGCAGCAAGATATAACCCTTTTGTCACGGAATACAATTTAAGGTCCTGAATCTGGTCTATCAGCTGCCCCAGGGGAGGGGAGTGTTTCACTGTTCTCTCACCCCCAGTAAACTAATTGCCGACAGCGTGTGGGAAAACTAGCAAGACTCCCAGAACATGCAACAGATCAGAGAAGGGATTTAACAGACAGAATTTACAGACTTGCTACAGATCATCTCTTCTAGCACCTCTCCCCCTTATGGGAGTACAATTTAAAGTCTCCAGTCGATGCCTTCAAGAACAGACGGTTCTCCTTTCATGGAATACAATTCAAGGTCCTGAATTTGTCTTGAGCATTCTGCCAGCCAATTTAGGGCAAAGATTGGGGTGTTTTTTTAATCTTTTCCTTACAGAATAGGATCACTCCTATCACTGTGCAAGCTGTGTAAGACTCACAGGACACTTAGTAGAATATCTTCAGGACTGCTGCTCTTGACTGCTTATGACTGGCAAAGGAGCAACATAGAAGAAGCTTAAGACCAGTTTAAGACACTGAGGACATCTAGTGGTCTATTCTGGAACATATGTTTAGAATTCTTGTGTTCTGTTGTAGTTAAATCAGGTCCTGTAAATCTGTGAGCAACTAGATATCTGTTTATGCTGATAAAAGGGGAACTATAAACTATAAATATTCTTGGGGGAGGAAGGTATTAAGCTTGTGTGATAAGGAAGTAGCTGAAACATCAAGATAAACACCAGAAGCTCTTCCTCTAAGAAGGAAGACTCCTCAGCCAAAGTGCAAACCTACTCAAACTAATTAATCAGGATCCTTTTAAAATCGTATTACAAGATATCCAAACCAACATTGTTAAACAACTATCAGAACAGATGCAGGAATTCAGAAAGGAAACCAAAGCAAGTTCAGAAAGCACTAATAAGAAAATTAACACTTTTTGTGAAACAATCCAAAGGACAGAACACAGATTGATGAAGATGGAAAAGGAGATACAAGAGATGAAAGCAGAAAGAGATGAGATGCAAGCACGTCTTGCAACATTAGAAATGGAAAAAGCTTCTTATTTCCTACGAATCCAGAATGTGGCCCAATTAGAGGGAGAGACAGAAGATGACTTGCTGACATTAATATCCAAAAGAATTGTCTGAGCAAACAGGGATAGATCAACAGGAGTTTTCTCAAGCTGTGGAAAAAAAATTTCGAGTGGGCAACGCGTATACCAGACGCAACAACCTACCGAACGAGGTTCATATAAAATTTCTAAGGAGAACAGTAAAAGAAAAACTCCTTAAAGTAAACAGAGAAAAAGAGCTTACAATAAAAGGAACCAAAATCAACATACTCAAACAAGTGCCTTGGACTATGAGAAAGAAGAGACAAGAGTACTCCTTCCTAACTAAGATATTACTAGACAGGAAAATACCGTTTCAATGGAGAATCCCGGAAGGGCTGCTTCTGAACTTCCAATCCAGGAGGTTCAATCTTAACAGTAAAATGAAAGCCAGAAACTTCATGAGGGAAATGAAGCATGAACTGAACGTATCAGAAGAGGATCTAAAATTCTTGAGTGAAGAATCAGAAGAGGAAGAAGGGGAGGAGGAGGGACAAGAAGCAAGAGGGGATGGAAGTCAAAGGAAATCATTTCCAGGAAGGGAAATAAAGGGAAAGAAACAAAGAGATAAAAAAGGTAGTAAAGACCAGCAAGATGTCTAAACAAATCAAGTTTCTCTCAGTGAATGTTAAAGGACTCAACTCACCCCCCAAAAGAAGGAAAATATTCACTAAACTTCTCAAAGCTAAGGTGGACATTATATTTATTCAGGAGACCCATATTAGAGAAAAAAATTAAAAAAAACTGTTAGAAAATCCTAAATTGGGTAAAATCTTTATAGCTTCAAGCAAACAAAAGAAAAAATAAGTGACCCTGTACATTAAAAAAAGAACTAGAACCAGAATTAGTGTTCACCACTGAAGATGGAAGACTATTAATGGTAGAAATTTCTAAGGAAGGAGAAAAAGTCCTATAGGTCAACATATATGCACCAAATGAAGCACAAGCCAAAATTTTACTCCCAACTGAAGAACCAGCTACTGCAAAGGTCAGAACAGAAAATATGTATTATGGGAGATTTTAACGCAATAATTGATAGAGAAGGACACATCCAAAGAAACTCGGCATGGGAGGAAAAATCGAGGAATATGATACCCAAGGTGTTCCTTGAAATGGCAGAGGAATTAAACTTAATTGATCTATGGAGACTCAGGAACCTGAACGGAAGAAACTACACATTTTATTCCAACAGACATAAATCATGGTCAAGAATAGACAATTGCTGGATATCAGCGGAAGCTATACACCAAGCAGAGGATATTGCAATTATACCAAATGCATATGCAGACCATAATCCAATATTGGTGACTTTGGGGCAGAGGATAAGGAGCGGATTTTGGAGACTTAACATGCAACTGCTGAGAGTAGAGACCTTTGTAAATAAAATAAAAAATGAGATGAACTTTTTTTTCCAAACTAACAAATCTCAAGACACAGGAATGACAATGATATGGGATGCAGCCAAAGCATACTTCCGAAGGTACGCAATAGAATTTAATGCACAAAGAAAAAAGGAAAGAAATAAACAACACCAAACCCTAATAACATCTTTAAAGAAAGAGGAAGCAGAGCTTAAGAAGGCACCAACAAAAAAGGGACTGCTTAACAAAATAAATATTTTACAGCATAAAATTAATTGATTAGAACAGGAAGAAATGGAGAAGAAAATTAAATTTGCAAGACAAAAGTATTTTGAAAATGCAAACAAACCAGGAAGATGGTTAGCATATAGAATAAAAAGGGAGAGAGAGAAAGCGAGGATTGCAGCAATACTTGATAAGCAAGGGAAGGAAGTATATAAACAAAAGGAGATCGAAAAGGAGATTCATGAATTTTTCACTGAACTATATAAGAAAAGAGAAGGAGAAGAAGAAAGACAAAAAAATTATTGGAACAATATTCCAGAATGGAGGCTGAATCATCAACAATTGGAGAAACTGAACAAACCAATCACAAGGGAAGAGATTGGAGAAGCATAGAACAAACAAAAAAGTGGCAAATCCCCCGGTCCAGATGACTACCAGCAGAATACTATAAGACATTTGAAGAAATCTTAAGTCCACAATTCAAGAAACTAATTGAAGATATACAAACTAAAGGGGAAATTCCTAATTCCTGGAAAGAAGCATACATCTCGCTAATACATAAAGAAGGCACGGATAAAAGACTAACTAAGAATTACAGACCAATCTCTCTTCTAAATGTTGATTATAAGATTTTCACAACCATTCTAGCCACAAGACTAAAGGAGACACTTGAAATAATATTACACACAAAGACCAAACAGGCTTCTTATCTAAAAAGAAATTGTCATCAAATATAAGGATATACTGAAATACTACGAAATGCATCCTGAAAAGCAAATGATGCTAATCTTCCTTGATGCAGAAAAAGCCTTTGATAATGTAAATTGGGAGTTTATGCTATCATTACTAAAGAGAATGGGCTTCCAAGGAACATATTTACAAGCAATTAAAGCAATATATACTATTTATTTATTTATTTATTTGTTTGTTTGTTTGTTTGTTTGTTTGTTTGTTTGTTTGTTTGTTTGTTTGTTTGTTTGTTTGTTTGTTTGTTTATTATCCTGCCCATCTGGTCTGGACGACCACTCTGGGACTACCAGTTAGGTTTCCGTTAACTTTTATCTTGGCTACTTGCTACTAAGCAAGTAGTCAAGATAAAAGTTAACGGAAACCTAACTGGGAATATAGAGAATGAACAAGGAACAAGACAGGGTTGCCCACTATCCCCCCTACTATTTATTTTAGTATTGGAAATATTTAACAAGCACATCAGGGGAGGGGGCGGAGCCTGGACCAGCATGAAGCAGCAGGGTGCTGGAGCTCTCCGGTAACCGGCTGTTACCGTCGGATCATCTCCTCTCAGAGATTTCTGAGAGAATGTGGGGGGCCAGGAGAGACCCTCCCGCAGTCAATGAGGGGCTGAGAAACCCGGGGAGGGAGCGGCTGGCATCCTGCTTCCCTCGGGGGATTCTCTCTCTCGGACAGAGATTCGACTGGGCGCCATCTTTTTATGGCGTTTGTAGCTGAGGGGCTCCGTGGGAGGACTTGGAGATTCCAGCCTTGAACATCCAAAATCTCCTTTGTGAAAGTGAGTACTGATAAGAATCTAACCTAACACCCAGAAGAGAATTCAGTGGAAGATTTAATAGACTTGGGAGCAATAAACGTAAAACATCCACCTTCTTTTTTGTTCTTTTTTAACTTCAGCACACTTCCCTAATGCTGTATTTACTGTGAAGGAGATCAAAGCAGCTAACAGCAAGAGGAGGGGGGATTATACCCCCTCCGTATGTGTGTGGGAAGCAACAAATTGCCCGCCAATTAACTGTTTTGTCGTAAGGAATTGGAATAACAAATAAAGGGAAGACTGTCTTAAGGGACCAGCAGGACTAAGAATAAGGCGGGAGGTAATGGCGGCAGTTGAAGAGAGCTTTACAGGCTGTTAATGCAGCTAAGGGAAACCTCCATGTTCCGGTTTAACTTGCTTCGACTTATAATTAGAAAAAGAGGCTGTTAGAAGCTGATACCTAGCCCCGATAAGTCAAGGGGAAGGCAATCAACAACCCTGAAGCTGACTGAGGTATCATTCAATACCCAGCTTGGTAGAAGAGGAGGGTGTCTTTGTTTTTTCTTATGTTAAACAAGCTGACTGCCTGACTGCGTCTGAGGGGGATATTAATGGACAGACTTTGAGACTCATGACAGAACATTCTCTCTAGATTTTTTTTTATGGGAATACTAACATAGGTTGACATCTACAAGAATATATGGTTCCCCCTTTTGTGGATTACAATTTCAAGGTCCCATATTTAGTTTTTGGCATTTGCCGGCTAATTTGGGATGAAGATGGGCTTTAATTCCTCCTTCCTGGCTCACTCTCTCCCCCTTTGTGGAGGAAGCTAATTTCTGGCAACCTATAAAGGTGGGAGTGGATCGACAAAGGAACAATAAAGAAGAGCCATAGAGCAACCCAGGACACTGAGGCCACCTAGTGATAAGTTTGGGAATAGATGTTAAAATCCTCATTCTCTGTTTGTGTGTCAAAATAGACTTGGTCAATTTGTAAACAGTTTGGTACTTATGCATGTTGGTTGTTGAGGAAGAGGGAACCATAAACTGTAAATTGTAACTATTTTGGGAGGAGGAAAGTACTAAATCAGAATAACAGGAAAGTAGCTAAATTTCAAAATGAACACCAGAAGTACTGCAGCTAAAGAGTCACCTACTCAAAGTTCAAATCTGCAAAAACTACTAGCGCAAGACTCGGTGAGGAATGCACTTCAAGATATCCAGATGAACATCGTTAAACAGCTATCGGAACAAATGCAGGAATTTAGAAATGAAACCAAAGCTAGTGCAGAAAGCACTAATAAGAAAATCGACACACTCTGTGAAACTCTCCAAAAAACACAACACAAATTCACAAAAATTGAACAAGATATACAAGAGCTGAAAGTTGAAAGAGATGAGATGCAAGCACGACTTGCAACTCTAGAGATGGAAAAAGCCTCTTATTTCCTACGAATTCAGAATGTGGCCCAACTCGAGGGAGAAACAGAAGAAGACTTACTGACATTAATATCCGAAGAATTATCAGAACAAACAGGGATAGAGTGACAGAAATTTAGACAAGCTGTGGAGAGAATCTTTAGAGTCAGCAATGCCTACACCAGACGTAACAATTTACCAAAAGAGGTCCACATAAAATTCCTAAGAAGAACAGTAAAAGAGAAGCTTCTTAAAGTGAACAAGATAAAAGATCTAACAATAAAAGGAGTAAAAATTAATATACTCAAACAGGTACCCTGGACGGTGAGAAAGAAGAGACAAGAGTATACGTTTTTGACTAAGATATTACTGGACAGGAAGATACCATTCCAATGGAGAATCCCAGAAGGGTTGCTTCTGAACTTCCAATCCAAGAGATTCAATATCAATAGTAAAATGAAAGCCAGAAACTTTATGAGAGAAATGAGACAGGAACTGAAACTGTCAGAAAAAGATTTACAATTTTCAAGTGGAGAGTCAGAAGGGGAAGAGGAACAAGAGGAGGAACAAGAAACAAGAGGGGCTGGAAGCCAAAGGGAATCATCTCCAAGAAGAAAAACCAAAGGAAAGAAACAGAAAGGAATAAAAGGTAGTAATGATCAGCAAGATGTCTAAACAAACTTAAGTTTCTCTCGGTGAATGTTAAAGGACTTAATTCACCCCAAAAAAGAAGGAAAATATTTACTAAACTGCTTAAAGCAAAGGCAGATATTATTTTTATTCGGGAGACTCACATTGTAGAAAAAGATTAAAAACTGTTAGAAAATTTAAAATTAGGCAAAGTCTTCACAGCATCAAGTAAACAGAAGAAAAATGGAGTTGCATTGTACATTAAAAAAAAATTCGAGCCAGAATTAGTATTTGCCGCCGAGGATGGAAGACTATTAATGGTAGAAATCTCTAAGGAAGGAGAAAAAAATCTCTTGGTAAATATATATGCACCAAATGAAGCTCAAGGCAAATTCTACTCTCAACTGAAAAACCAACTAGTACAAAGTCCAGAACAAAAAATATGTATCATGGGAGATTTCAACGCAATAATTGACAAAGAAAAAGACACATCCAAATAAACACAACACGGGAGGAAAAAATCAAGGAATATGATACCTAAGGTGTTTCTTGAGATGGCAGAGGAATTAAACCTAATTGATCTATGGAGATTAAGAAACCTGAATAGAAGAGACTACACATTCTACTCCAATAGACATAAATCATGGTCAAGAATAGACAACTGCTGGATATCAGCAGAGGCTACATACCAAGCAGAGGACATTGAAATTCTACCAAATACATATGCAGATCACAACCCAATACTGATGACCTTAGGTCAGAGAATAAGAAATAGCTTGTGGAGACTTAATATCCAACTGCTGAGAGAAGAAACTTTCATTAAAAAAATTAAAAATGAAATGAACATCTTTTTTCAAATGAATAAACCTCAGGATATAAGGATGACAACAATATGGGATACAGCCAAAGCGTATTTCCGAGGATATGCAATAGAATTCAATATCAGAAGAAAAAGGGAAAAAAATAAACACCAAACCTTAATAACATCTCTAAAAAATGAGGAAGCAAAGCTTAAGAAGGCACCTACAAAGAAGGAACTACTCAATAAAATAAATATCCTACAACACAAAATTAACTTATTAGAATAGGAAGAGATGGAGAAGAAAATCAAATTCACAAGGCAAATTTTTTTTGAAAACGCAAACAAACCGGGAAGATGGCTAGCATACAGAATAAAAAGAGAAAGAGAGAAAACGATGATAACAACATTGCTTAACAAACAAGGGAAAGAAATATACAAAGAAAAAGAAATCGAAGAGGAGATCTGTGGATTCTTCAATGAACTATACAAGAAAAGAGGAGGAGAAGAACAGAGGATTGCAAATTATTGGAATAATACTCCAGAATGGAAACTGAATCCCCAACAGTTGGAAAAAATGAATGAACCAATCACAACAGAAGAGATTAGCGAAGCATGGAAGAAACAAAAAAATGGTAAATCGCCTGGCCCGGATGGGCTTCCAGCAGAATACTATAAGACATTTGAAGAAACCTTAATCCCACACTTCAAGAAATTAATTGAAGATATACAGACCAAAGGGGAAATTCCAGACTCTTGGAAAGAAGCACATATCTCCCTAATACATAAAGAAGGCACGGATAAAAGATTAGTCAAGAATTATAGGCCAATCTCCCTATTAAATGTTGACTACAAGATCTTCACAACTATTTTAGCCACAAGACTAAAGGGGATACTCGAAACGAGAATACACAAAGATCAAACAGGCTTTTTATCTAAAAGGAAGCTATCCTCAAATATAAGGACTATAATAGATATATTGGAATATTATGAACTACACCCAGGAAAACAGATGATGCTAATCTTCCTGGATGCGGAAAAAGCCTTTGATAATGTCAACTGGGAATTTATGTTCTCACTACTGGAGAGAATGGATATACAAGGATCATATCTGAAAATGATTAAGGTATTATACACTAAACAAACAGCCAAGATAAAAGTGAATGCTAACTTAACTGGAAATATACAGATTGAACAAGGAACAAGGCAAGGCTGTCCATTATCTCCCCTACTATTCATCTTAATATTGGAAATACTCAACAGGCAGATTAGAAATAATGAAGCCATTAAAGGACTTAAAATTGAGGGAGAAGAATTTAAGTTGCAAGCATACGCGGACGATTTAGTGATAATATTAGAGAATCCTATGGAAAATCTTGAAGTACTGATGGAAGTTATTGGAGAGTTTGGAAAGGTGGCAGGTCTCATAATAAACTATCAAAAAACAAAATTTATGACAAAAAACATAAAACAAGAAGATGTGGAGAAATTAGCACAGAATTCTAAATTTGAGGCAGTAAAAAAAATTAAATATCTAGGGGTGATCATCACTAGAAAACCAAGCAGTTTCATGAAGGAAAACTACTTGGCAATGCAGAAAGAAATTCAGAAAAATCTGGAGGAATGGAACAAATTACAAATCTCATTTATGGGAAGAGTTTCAACGATAAAAAATGATGATCCTACCTAAACTTTTATTTTTATTCTCAAACCTCCCAATAATATTGAATTTTAAGTATTTCAAGGACCTGGACAGACTAACAGCAAATTTTCTTTGGAAATATAAGAAACCAAGAATAAAACCTAAATTGCTGCAAGAACTGAAAGAAAGAGGGGGAGTGGGTGTGCCGAACTGGTTGCTATATTACAAGGCATGTGCAATGACTTGGATTAAGGAATGGATAACTTTAGAAAATCAAAGGCTGTTGAAATTAGAAGGACACGACTTAAAAATGGGATGGCATGCATATGTATGGTATGGGAAATTCAAAGAACACTCTCAGTTTGAAGAGCATATTATCAGGAAGGCTTTAGGGATGATATGGCAGAAATTTCAAGCACAAACTTATGAAAAAAAATCCCAATATGGATAGCACCAATAGAAGCATTTTCATTTAAAACCTTGAACCAGAAAGGAAGGTTAACCACATATGAAAATCTGCTAACAAATGAGTTGGAGATAAGGGATAAAAGTGTTCCTTAGAACGGCCCTTACACGGGACAGAGAGGGATCCAGGAATGATCCGTCCCTATCTCCAGCAAAACCGGGTCCTGTAACTTTGCTCTAGGCGACTTCTCACCCTTTCGCCCAAGTCTGTCCCGATTTTAAATAAACAATGTCTAGGAGCTCTGGAAGATCTAATCTTCCTTTCATTAATCTAGGACCGTAATTTGGTAGCGTAATGTGGCCAGATCAAAACAATCCTAGTTCCAAAATATCCAATTTAATACAGTAGCTTGGTCTAAACAAGGAGACAGCTTACAGACAATTTGTCTTTTTATATTTTATTACAAAAGATATCATTTTAACAAGCTCATTTTAACGTCATTCAGTATTTCCAAATTATTTCCAAAATAACCCCCAGCCTTAGCCACCAGTCATTTCCTCTATAAAATGAAAATAATAAACAGTCTAGCTATATCTTAAACTAACATTCTTACACAGTCTTCTGATTAAAGTTCTGCCAGACGCATTTCTCTCCGTGTGTCGTCTCTGGCTGTCGTGAAAGCAAACTCTTCCCCCATCTCTCTTCTCCGTCCTTCTCCTTCGCCCATCTTTCTTAAATTAAGCCATTGTGTCCTTGTCCGTTGGAGTTTTGATAAGATAAGGGTCAACTTGTTCTTCTTTACTTTTTTTTCCTTCTGCTGGAATAAGAACTGACCTTGTACAATTTTTTCCTTCCTAATTAACACCTGGACATTAGTCAGCTTCTAGTTGTTTCGTTGCAGTTATGAAACAAAATCCATCTCTATTCTACTTTTACACTTTTCATAATCAAATTCATGACAAACAAGAGCTTGAAAAAATGGGCATAGCGGTGGACTGGTGGTCAATGGCAAAATTAGAATCAAGATATAAAAAAGACAGGGCTGTGGGTTTTTTTAAGGGCAAAGTTCAGGTAGACAGACTGTGGTTATATACGGATGAAGCAATAATTAAGAAAATGTATACCTATCTATTAGAATATGAACTAGAAGATGAAAGGGTGAAAGAAACAATGATAAAATGGGCAAAATTTTTTGGGTATAATGTAGATCTTGATAACTGGACAATGATGTGGAAAGAAAGCAATAAGATTTTGAAACCAGCAAATTTAAGAGAAAATGTACTCAAAATGTTTTACCGATGGCACTATACACCCATAAGATTAGCAAAAATGTCAGAGGGTAACAGTAACATATGTTGGAAATGCAGGAAAAAGGTTGGAACTTGCTACCATATGTGGTGGACATGTGAAAAGGTCAAAATCTATTGGACACAGGTATGGGACTTAGTAAAAGAAATTATACAGCAGAGATTAGAGCTGAAACCTGAAATGGCATTACTGAATGTCATTTCAGGTGTAAATGACAATAAATTGAAGCATTGTCTTATGTATATACTCACAGCAGCTAGATTACTCTGGGCCCAGAAATGGAAAACAGAAGAGGTTCCGACGATGGAAGAGCTGTTAAAGAAACTATGGGACATGGCAGAGTTGGACACTCTATCAGAAGCATTGCGGGAACAGCCAAGAGATTATGTAAAACAAAGCTGGGGACTAATATATCTCTGGGCCCAGAAGAAGACTGAAGTTTAGGGTGAAATTTAGGATACATGTAGAAATTTATTAGTATATGCTGTAAACAGATATAGTGAGAATAGAGGACTAATGAGGCTGGAATCCTTGACTCCAAGGGGGGGGCACTTCAGATAGAGGGGTTACTTTAGTTTTTTTTTTTCTCTTTGCTATATGGTCTTTTTTTTCTTTTCTTTTCGTCTCTTCGTTTTGGTTTTCTTTTTCTTTTTTGGTATCTTGTGGTTTTCTGTATGTTAAAAAATTCAATAATTTTTTTTTAAAAAAAAAACAAGCACATCAGGGACAACGAAGCAATCAAAGGACTCAAGATTAGAGGAGAAGAATTTAAGCTACAAGTGTATACGGACGACTTAATGATAATACTAGAAAATCCTTTGGAAAATCTTGAAGGGTTATTGGAAGTTAAAGAAGATTTTGGACAGGTGGCCGGATTTAAAGTAAACTATAAAAAAAATTTATGACAAAAAACATAAAGAAGGAAGATGTTGAAAAATTAGCATGGAACTCCAATTTTGAGCTGGTGAAAAAATTTAAATATTTAAGGGTGATTATTACCAAAAAACCAAGCAATTTAATGAAAGAGAACTACTTAGCAATACAGAAAGAAATTCAGAAAAATCTGGAGGATTGGAGCAAACTACAACTCACATTTATGGGAAGAATATCAGCAATAAAAATGATGATCTTATCCAAACCAGAGAGATGCTGGGCAAATTGGCTTCCGGGTTTCTTGATATATCCTGGGACCATGGTGAAAGCGTACCCTTCAAGGGCTTTTGCCTTAATACAGTATATAGATTTGATATACAGAGTGTGTGTAGATTTACTAGGGCATGGTTGGCTGATCTATGATGAAGGGCTCCATATGAGAGTGGCAATACACCCCGAGATGCATTGGGATGTGCATTACCACAGGTTGTGGTTGCAGCTAATGACCCCGTCTCACCCCAACCTAGGCAACCATTTTGATAGTGGGCATTTGATTCAGAGAGCCAATAATTACAATACTCTCGTGGGCCAGGTTGTTCAATTCCACCTGGTCCTTTGGGAATTTAATGCCAAGGGATTTTACAACTGTAAACCATGCAGATTCCGGCATCAGTGCTGGATTTGGGGTGGTGGTGGCATGGTTCGGCCATGAGGATGCCCAGGATCAAGTGGCAAAAAGGGGGGCAGTGGTCCCAAGAGGCAGGCAGCAGGCCCATCTGCTATTGCAAAAAGGCCCCAGTTCAATTAAATTGATGATTTTGGCTGACTGGTTGCTTTCATATCTGGGCCAATTCGGCTGTCACATTTTGGTATGATAATATGGCTGTGGTCCATGTGGTGACTATCCTCACTTCAAAATCCCAGAGGGGTATGAGATTGGTGAGAGCTTTTCCACTGCGCTGTTTGAAATTGTGTTCCAGGCTTGTCATGTGCCCGGCATAAATAATGAGCTGGCTGACACCCTGTCCCATCAACAGATCGATCGGTTCAAGGCGTTGGCCCTAGAAGCTCAGGCTTGTCCAGAGATACTGCCACAAGAGATATGGAGCACTGGAGGAGTGAAGCCAACAGGGCAATCAGTTTATCAATTGCTTCCAGTACTAGGTGCAGCTATGCAGCTGCCTGTGAGGAATCTTTCAGTTTTTGCAGGAAAGAAGGCCTGAGTAGGCCATGGCCTATAGCAGTGGACCATTTACAGCAGCATGGAGTCCATTTGCATTGTAAAGCTCCCCGCACCATTCAAGGGAGGATGTCTGCTTTGGCATTTTACGCCAAAGCATATGTTTGTCCTGACCCAGCGAGTGATTATAGGGTCAGAAAAATGATCGAGAGTTGGAGCAAAGAAAGAGGCATGCAAGAAGATAGGCATACCCCTATGTCCCAAAAATTTGGGTTTCATCAGATTTGGGATGTTATTTGCACAGACCAATATGAGGTCCAGTTATTTAAAGCAGTGGTGATTTGTGCATTTTGGGGGGCGTTTAGAATTAGTGAGCTGGTAAGGGCCTCAAAAGTAGACATTTCAAAAATGGATGGATGGATGACGTATCGGTCTCTGAATACAGGGTCTTGTTCCATCTCCGCCAATCTAAGACGGATCAATTAGGAAAAGGTCAGGGTGAGTTCATGGAAGTCACATGGTGCAAAATATTCCATCTCCCTGTCAAGTGGAGCCAATAGGGCTGCTGATAAGAGGTGGTTTTCCATGGGGGGACCTCTTGGGCAGCTGTTCACCTAGGGTCATGAGGCTCAGTGGACTGGGGCATTGGGGGGGTAACCCTATCACTGGGCACCTGAATACATGCTGTACAGATGACAGCACGATTCAGAAATAGGAACTCGCCTTGCTCTAGAATGGTCTGGATGTAAAAGCTACACCAGATTTGGAGATACTATTGCACTGCATTAGGCCCCCTTGTAGATGGGGGATTTAGTTTACATAGTTAATAAAGCTGTGGTCCAACTTTTAACCCAACAACCTGTGTCTTGACTCTTTATTCCAGGCTGGGGAGACAAAGTGTTTATTCATCAGTTACATCCATCCTCTGCCTTTCCTCCAGTAGCTCAAGGCAGTATATACTGCTTTGACCCTTTCCACTATATCTTCATGACAAATCTGTTAAGGTAGTTCAACGTGGAAGTGGCAATGGGGTAATGTAATTACACATTCAGTTTTGCAGCTCACCTGGATCTTCCTATTGGAAGGAGCTAGATGTGACTCTACTTACAGTATAGAAGATGCATGTCTTTATATGAGGAAGGGGAAAGAGATAAAACCTCCTTAGGTTTTCTTATCTTTTGCCTGCTCTGACTTATGCTGACCTTCATTTAACCATAGACTGCTATTTTTAGGGTTGCTGATGACAGCTCCTTCCCTCCCTCACCTATCTCTTGTCCCTCCAAGGAGGAGACATCTTGCCTTTCATTTGTGGAGATGAAAGTGGCAGTCATGACTCCTCTAACTTAATTAGCTCAAACTAGGACTTCTATACTTTTCCTGTCCCAGGTGTATTTTTCTAATAGACACAGACATTCTTTTCCTTAGAAAGAAATGTGGATGTGATTCATTTACAAAAGGGGAACTGTGCTCAAGTAATCACTCCCAAGTCTTCAAATGGCTGAACTTTAACACTGTCCATGTACCACTCCATGCATATTCTCCAACACTTTCCAGGTCCCAGTCAGATCACATTACCATTATACCACAATGATGTTGGGGGAAGGACTTGGTATACTCCCTAAGAAAGAAATATTTGATTAAAGTAAAACCATGCATTCTATATCCATTACTTGGAAACATTATTTTTAAATTGGTGCAGAATTCATTGTGCTCTAAGGAAAAATGTGAGGAGGTGGCAAGAGCTATTAACAAGAAAATACCTTCTCATAATAGGAGGAGTGTGGGATGTTTAAATGAGATTGGGCCAGAGAGTAGCCAGTGACTTAAGGGTTTTTCTTGTTGTTGTTTGATAAGTTGATCATATTACAAGCTCAGCATTTTTAACTGGGGAGCGGACAGCAAGGGTTGGTGAAATTTAGTTAACAATGAACAAGCAAGACCTATAAAGGAGGAAAAAGTCAAAGGCTAAGTCTCTCTCCATTTCAGAAAGAAAAAATTACATTAGCTAGGACCACATCAGCATTTTTTTCCTCTCTGCTGACAGGAAAACCAGAAGAATATTGCTGATATCAAGTGGGTCTTTAATAGGGCTAAATCACTCACAATGTCCACTGTGCCGGGGGCAAAGAAAATAGCTTTTAGCAAATGGAAATACTATAACCTTGTCAAACAACGTCTTATCAATAGAATTAAACCAGAAGAGAGAAAATGCCTAGCATATCATAATGGCCACAACTGTTAAGTACTTAAGACAGGACCATTTTGACATACACTCAGACTGTTCCTTGCAATGCAGGTTTAAATAAATAAATCAGGCCAGCTTATGGCCTGAGGAGAATAGGGAACCTCATCCCACAGTGGTTGGGACAAGGTGTCCCCTGCTCCACTTTAGAACACAGGACATTTATGTATGCCTGCATACATGTTTCTATTAATAGAGGGTGGATGGATGGATGCTTTAAACAGTACCAGCCCATTTCTATTATTTCAGCAAACAACCAGACCGAACTACCATAAACAGCTCTCCTAAACAAGATAAGAGGTGGCAAGAATACACAGAGGAATTATACCAGAAACATCTGGACGTCCCGGACAACCCAGATAGTGTGGTTGCTGACCTTGAGCCAGGCATCCTGGAGAGTGAAGTCAAGTGGGCCTTAGAAAGCAAGGGTAACAACGAGGTCAGTGGAGGTGATGGCATTCCAGTTGAACTGTTTAAAACCTTAAAAGATGACACTGTTAAGGTGCTACACTCAATATGCTAGCAAGTTTGGAAAACTCAGCAGTGGCCAGAGGACTGGAAAAGATCAGTCTACATCCCAATCCCAAAGAAAGGCAGTGCCAAAGATTGCTCCAACTACCGTACAATTGCATTCATTTCACACGCTAGCAAGGTTATGCTCAAAATCCCACAAGGTAGGCTTCAGCAATATGTGGTACAAGAACTCCCAGAAGTACAAACTGGATTTTGAAGGGGCAGAGGAACTAGAGACCAAATTGCTGGATTATGGAGAAAGCCAGAGAGTTCCAGAACATATACTTCTGCTTCATTGACTACGCAAAAGCCTTTGGCTGTGTGGACCACAACAAACTATGGCAAGTCCTTAAAGAAATGGGAGTGCCTGATTACCTTATCTATCTACTTAGAAATCTATATGTGGGACAGGAAGCAACAGTTAGAAATGGATATGGAACAACTTATTGGTTCAAAATTGGAAAATCTTTCAAATACTATGGATGATTTTGATGCTGGTTTTCAGTCACATCTTTGCTAACTACAAACAATTCAAAATATTTCAAAAAACAAAGGGACATCTTTTGGAAAGCATACACACAACATGTCCATATAACTTTTGGTCCAATATAAATTTTCTTTCTTAGCCTGCCTAATTAAAAAAATGGAATTGGAATTTGGAACTTGGAACATAGCTGTCCACATTAGCATGTGTTTATTTATTTAACATAACATAACATACCCTGTTTGTCCGAAAATAAGACCTAACCTGAAAATAAGACCTAGTATGATTTTTCAGGATGCTTGTAATATAAGTCCTACCTTCAAAATAAGCCCCAGTTAGGTGAATCTGTGCCCTCCGCCTTTGTGCAGCAGGCAGATGACATGATGGTATTTGAATAAATGTAGATGGTTATACATGGGAAAAAAAATAAAACATCTCCTGAAATTCCTGGGTGTCTGTGAATTTCGTTGTATGAGTATACTGTGTATATACTTACAATGACAATAAATTATATTATCATTATTATTATATTAAAATAAGCCCTAATGCATTTTTGGAGAAAAAATTAATATAATATCCTGTCTTATTTTCAGAGAAACACAGTAACATAACATAAATGTGGGCTAGACAGTGCAACTGTTTGGGGGATTTGTAATTGGTTGACTGACCGAACCCAAAGGGTGCTCACCAATGGCTTCTCTTCATCCTGGAGAGAGGTAGCTAGTGGGGTGTTTCAGTGCTCTGTTCTGGACCCTGTGCTATTCAACATCTTTATCAATGACTTGGATGAAGGAATAGAGTATGTTAATTACATTTGCAGATGATACCAAATTGGGAGGGGTTGCTAATCAGAGGACAGGATTAAAATTCAAAATGACCTTGACAGATTAGAGTCCTAGGCCAAAACTAGCAAAATGAATTTCAACAGGGCGAAATGTAAGGTCCTACACCTAGGCAGAAAAAAATGAACTGCACAGATATAGGATGGAAGATACCTGGCTAGACAACAGTACCTGTGAAAGGGATCTAGGAGCCTTGGTAGACCACAGACCGAACATGAGTCAGCAGTGTGATGCAGCTGCCAAGAAAGCCAATGTGATTCTTGGTTGCATCAACAGGAGTATAGTGTCTAGATCAAGGGAAGTGATAGTAACACTCTATTCTGCTTTGGTCAGACCTCACCTGGAGTATTGTGTGCAGTTCTGGGCACCTCAATTCAAGAAGGATGTTGAGAACCTGGAACGTGTCCAGAGGAGGACAACCAAAATGGTCAAAGGTCTGAAAGCTATGTCCTATGAGGAGCGACTTAGGGAGCTGGGAATGTTTAGCGTTACAAAAAGAAGGTTAAGAGGGGACATAATAGCCATGTTTAAATATTTGAAGGGATGTCATGTCATGGAAGAGGCAAGTTTGTTTTCCACAGCTCCAGACACTAGGACAAGGAGCAATGGTTTCAAACTACAGGAAAAGAGATTCCACCTGAATCTCAGAAAGAACTTCCTGACAGTCAGAGCTGGTCGGCAGTGGAATATGCTGCCTCAGAGTGTGGTGGAGTCTTCTTCTTTGGAGATTTTTAAGCAGAAGCTGGATGGAGTGCTTTGATGGAGTGCTTGATGGAGTTCCTGCATGGCAAGGGGTTGGACTCGATGGCCCCTGTGGTCCCTTCCAACTCTGTGATTTTATGATTCTATGACATAACATAATGTAACACCTAGGCAATGTCCATGATCTGTAACTTATACAGAAAGGAATAATTAGTTGTATCCAATAAGATTAGACAGGTGGATTTGTTGAAAACTGAGTTCTATGCTACTGATCTAATAAAGTAATACATTTGGCCGTCTGTCTGTTTAAGGTTTTATTCACACCGAGCAGAATATTGTACAAGATTGCCTCCTCTGCCTGTCCAGTAAAATTAACAAGGATTGATTCCAGGTTTGAAGAGCAAATGTCATTGTGCATCATGGCACAGTAGAGAAGCATGTGCTCCAGGGACTCTATGGAACCGGAGTTACAAGGGCAAAGCTGTGTTTCCAGAGGCTGTGGATTAAATCTGCTATATAAAACATTGGATGGAAGTACATTACATCTGGCTAGGGTGAAGGCCTGCCATTCATGTGGGCTCTCTATGTTATGCTATGTTACATTATGTTATGTTATCTCTTTTTTGTTTTTGTCTCTCTCTCTCTCTCTTTCTTCTCTCTCTCTCTCTCTCTCTCTACTTGATTTTTATACCACTGACCTGGCCAAAGGCCACTTTGGGCAGTTCATAACTAACAATAACAATAACAATAACAATAACAATCATAATCATAATAATCCTAACATAACACAATGTATTTAAAATTTTAAAATAAGCACAAAAGAGACAATACATTTCAAAATATATTAGGATATTTAAAAGTAGACAGCAGTTAGAATCAGGTTAGGGCTAGTCTCCACAGAAAGAATATTTTGAAAAACCTGTCAGAACAGCAGGGTTTTTAATGAGTTTATGAAAATCGCCAGCAAAGGGGCCAGGCAGATTTGTTCCCATAGCCAGGGTGGTGGCTCAGTTCCTTGTTTCTGCCTTTCAGGCCTCTCTCGGTGATAGCATCCTCAGCCGTCCTGCCTGGGATGTGTGGGCAGGATGGGGAGATGTGGTTGGAAGTAGGCATTCTGCCAAGGTCTCAAACCATTTAGGGCTTTATAGGTTAACACCAGCACCTTGAAGCTGACATGAATATGGACCAGTAATTAGTATAAAGTGGACAAAATTGTGGAGATATGTTGGTATTTGTTAACTCCACTCAGTAGCCTGGACACCATATTATGGACCTGTTGAAGTTTTCCTTATCAGTCTCATGGGCAGTGCTACAAAGAGTTCATTGTAGCAATATATTCTTGAAACTACCAATTAATGGATCAGCATGATGAGGGACCTAGTGTCAAGGTAGGGGTACAGCTGAGCAATCTGTCTGAGGAGGAAATAGGCAGATTGGACCACAGACACTATCTGGATGTCCATTGACAGTACTGGGTCCAGAAAGACACCCAAGCTGCAAATCTTAGCCTTACTAGAGTAGTCCCTACAAAAGAGAGGGGAGCACCCAATCTGTAGACAGCAGGGGTGCCTACCCAAACGACCTCCATCTTGTCCAGATTCAGCCTCAGTCTGGTGGCCCCCATCCATTCCAGTACAGCAGCCAGGCAGTGCTCCTAGGATGGGGCAGCATTCATTGCAGAAGGATGGAAGGAGAGATAGAGTTGGGTATCATTCACATGTTACCCTGTTTCCCTGAAAATAAGGCCTAACCTGAAAATAAGACCTAGTATGATTTTTCAGGATGCCTGTAATATAAGCCCTACCCAAAAAATAAGCCCCAGTTAAGTGAAACCCCACCCTCCACCATTGTGCAGCATTGTGCAGCAACCAGAAGAAAATGACATGACTGTAAAATAAATCCCCTGAAAATAAGCCCTAATACGTTTTTGGAGCAAAAATTAATATAAGACCTGTCTTATTTTTTGGGAAACATGGTAGTAACATAAAACTCCAACTCTCTGGATTACTTCCCCCATATCTATATGAGGGTAGCCTCATATATATGTTAAATAGTAAGGGGGAGATAATCAATCCACAATTGAGATTCCAAGGGGTAGAGACCATCTCCCCTAATTGCATTCTCTGTGGCTGGTCCTCAAGGAAGTTTCAGAGGCAGGCCAGAGCCAGGCCACTGATTCCCAACTCTGAGAGCCTCTGCAGGAGATTACCATGGTCGATGGTATCTGTCAGCACTGAGAGACTGAGGAGATGCAGCAGGGACACTTTGCCCATCAATCTCCCTCAAAAGGTCATCTTACAGGACAACCAGTGCTGTCTCAGTGTAATGATATGGCCCAAACTCACACTGGAATGGGTCAAGGGCATTGGATTCATCCAAAAGTACTTGAAGTTGATTAAGCCACAATTCTGTCCGCTAGCTTGCTCAATAAAGGGACATTGGCAAAAAGTGTATAGTTGTTGCAATCATCTGCTTTCAAATTCGATTTCTTCTGGATTGGCTTAATAAGGTCTCCTTAAAGGTGTGAGGGCCTTGGCCCTCCTGAAGGGAGATGATTGAAGTGGTCCTTTCTATTGTTAATGGCCTGGCATCTTTTAAAAGTCAGACCAGGCAAGAATCTAAAGGGGTTGAAATGGCCCTACAGCAGTCAAGCTTCTCAACCTCAGGCTGAAATTGATTTAGAACAACCAGACAAGCCTAGGCAATATGGACATCTCAGACTGATCTACTGCAGAAATGTGGTAGATGGCCTCTACTTTGTTCATTAAAAATACCACAAATGGGGTGCAGGAGATGATATTAGGAGATCTTGAACAGCCCCAGACAAATTGTGAGCAATGCAGAATAACTCTGCTTGCTGGTTTTGAGCCTTGCTTATCTGGGAAGTATAAGCAGCCTTCTCCACTGATACATAGATGTTAGATGCAATTTGTGCAGTTATTAGTTTGGATTCCATTGGAGTTCACCTCCAAATCCTCTCTAGCCTTCTCCTATGTTGCTTCATTGCCTGTAGTTAGTGAGTATACTATGGGGCAGGACAGAGAGGGTGTGGCAAGATAATTTTAACCCAATTTTAATGAGGATATATGTTCATTGTATGTATTGTATCTCCTCACACCTTTAAGTCCAAAACAGCCCTTCAAAATATTTTGGCACAAAGACTACATCCAAGCAGTTTTTGCTTCTATCTTCTCCCAGTAACCATAGTACAGTGGTGCCCGCATGATGACAATAATTCATTCTGTGAAAATCGCTGTTTAGCAAAATCATCACCTAACAAAAAGTGTTTTCCCATTGGAATGCACTGAAACCCATTTAATGTGTTCCAATGGTGAAAAATTGTTGTCGTCCAGCAAAGTTCGCCCATAGGGAAGTTGCTTTACAAAGTGCCAATCAGCTGTTTTAAATCGCTGTCTTGCAAAAAACGGGCCCCAAAACACCCGTCCAACGAAGATCGCCCCTAGGGAAGCCATTTTGCGAAGCCGACGATCAGCTATAAAGATCGTCGTCTTGCGAAACAACGGTCCGCGAAGCACGGACCAAATCATTGTCCACCGAAATTCCTCCATAGGAATCACTGTTTTGCAAAGCAAAATGGCGGTTGCAAAACCTCGTTGTCATGCAGATTCATCGTTTTGAGGGGGTAATAGCCTTGTGAGGTACCACTGTACAGATCATATGATCATCTTCTGGAATCCTCTACCACTGGGTAATTTTATATGAGGGAAATTTCTGATTGGATTTGTGGGTAGCATGTGTATATTTAAACTCTCATTTTAAAAAACCAGGAAATGTAATTCTTGAAAAAAAAACCCTCTGGTTTATGAATATGGGATATTGTGCTTCTATAGACATTTCAAAAAGTCAGTAAATGGCCCAAACAACCAAATACTTCTGCACAATATTGTGCCTGCATTGCCAGCAGGAAGAAGGATACCAAGTTTTACATAGCAAAGGGCAGCCTGAATGTTGACAACACCAATGGCAGCAGTCAAGATGGTCTACATCTTGACCATTCAAGATGCTCACGACCATTCATACTTGTTGAAAAGCAGCCCTGATAATTGTTTTGCATTTGAGTGAGAAGTCGTTAACTGATGAAAAAAGGAGTCAGCTTCAGGGATTTCCCCTGGTGTGGTGTCACTTCATGAATAGTAGTGAGCAGAAGAGGGTGACTCCTGCCATTGGTGTTGTCAACATTCATGCTGCCCTTTGCTATGTTAAGCGCGGCATCCTTTTTCCTGTGAGCAATGTGGGCACAATATTGTGCAGCAATATTGGGCCATTTCCTGGATTTTTGAATCATGGGAACAGAAGCACAATATCCCACATTCATAAACCAGAGGTGTTTTTTTAATTGAATTGGATAAAGTTTTTTTCTATGATATTCAGGTTGCTAGGATAATTATAGAAGTTTCTGATTATATATTTTTAAAAATCATTTTCTATGGTCTATTTCATAGAAGGAGGCAGGGAGAAAGAGACAGAAAAGAGACAAAACTGTACTTACCAAATAGTTACATTGACCCTTAAAAGCAAATGCTTGTATGAACAAGGGTGTAGGATCAACCATCCTGTAAAAAAAAATGCAACTTCATACTCAAATCAATTTTTAAAATAACATTTTCAGTATTTTGTTCATCATCTTTTTTGTTACAGACTGGGTGACTATTGACATTATAAATGTGCAGCTTTGCCTAACATGGGTGGTATAAATATACAATTAATAAAAAATGGTTGTCTCTAACATAAACATTCTAAAGGTCTTATAGTTTGCATAAAGAAAATTTGATCTGCAAGTGCTAAAGAGTGAAGTGCCACACATGTCCTCAACACCAGAAACTTAATTAACAGTGTCTCAGTGGTAATTGTATCTAAGTATTTGATTAAAAGTCTAACTTTAATGAGGATTATTTGACAGCCCCGAGCTAATTGGAATCCTGGATGGATATTAAGTGTCAAACAATGCAGGGCAAGTGTCTGTAGAAGTAAATCAAATCTACTGAATTTGATAAGGACACTCCCTAATGGTTATGGGACATTGATTGCTCCTTTGTAGCTTGGGGTTTGGTTACATTGGACCAAGACAACTGTGTATACTGTTTTGTGAAATGAAAATGCTAGCCTCAGGAAATGTTCTTTAAAATCTTTTATACAAATACAAATACTTTATTGCTTTGTAGCCAATCAGACTATATACAAGAACATAGATTAATCCAGAGGTCCCCAATCTTTTGGCTTCTCTGGGCCACATTGGAAGAAGAAGAATTATCTTGGGCCACATATTAAATACTGAAAGCTGATGAGCAAAAAATAAAAAAAAAATAAAAAAGATCCGTGCATAATTTTCATGATATCTGCCACCACAGATAAGCAAAAAAGTCCTCCCCATTTGGAGAGTCTTTTAAAATCATTGAGCAGGTCTCACGTTTTCAATCACTAATAAGTAATAAAACTTCATTGATTTTTAAAATATTTTTATTATAAAAGTAAAAGGAAAGAGGGCAACACAAAACTACTGGGATATTTGAAACTGTACTTGAGAAACTAGTGCATCAGTATCTGGTTCGATGGAAGTAGCTGCAATTCTCAGTGAGTTCTCAATGTGCTCATTTTACTCTTAGGGTGCTTCACTCTTGAAAATAGTTGCTCACAAATGTAGGTGCTGCAAAAAAGCAATGACATGAATAAGGCATGATCATGAAGCAAGGGGTATTTGTCTCTGGGAAGACAGGACCTATGAAAGTCTGGTAAAGAGACATGATCAAATTTTTCTTTAAGTTGAATGTCAGCTTGCAGCTCTATGCTTTTCATTTGAAAATTGGCAGGCAACATATTTATGTCGACTGAAAATGGAGTAGCAAATATACCAAAATACCGATTATTTTCTCGGAAATTTTGAAATCTGTTTTCAAATTATTGTATCACTTTGAGAAACAAGGCTGCATATATTTCCCTGTTCACAGGACCGTGTTTAGCCGATGTGTCAAAGGCATAAAATTGTTTGCCTTAATTTGAGCATGCCATAATTTCTGTTTCATTCAGAACACTGTTATGGTTTGAAAAATAGTAGTGACAAGTTGGTTTTCACCTTGAGGACACATGTTTAACTCATTTAAATGAGCAGTTAAATCCACTAAAATGCTAAATTTGTAAGCCAATTTTCACTGTGAAGTTCTGGCACAACTTTTGTTTTTCATACCATAAACGACTTGATAACATGTCCCAAATAAAAATCTTTCCAACATTTGGCCTTGACTTAGCCATCATACTTCCAAAAGGTAAATGATGTCACTATAGGCAGCATCAACACTTTTCAGGATTTCATGGAATTAGTGATGTTTGAATCCCTTGGCTCTTACAAAATTCACAGTCTTGATCATGATTTGTATGACGTTATTCATTTTTAAAGCTTTTACAAATAACTTTTCTTGATGTACTATGCAATGATACTTCATCAAACATGTGTTTGGGGCTGCAATTGTATCATCTTCTAATAATTTTACAAGTCCATCACTGGGGCACCAGCAGTAACTATACCAAGGAAATTGACAATGGACAAAGAAAATCACTTTAACATATTTTTTACTGCTTCATATAAATCTTTTGCTTTTAATAGCATTAGAGAAGCCATTTCTCCAGTGATACTATATTCATCATCAATATCTTTCCCTGAGCTGCAAAGTTCAGTTTATTTCCTTTTTATATATAAATGGTTTTTATCATTTTAGAACAAAAACAAACACAAAAATACAAAAATACAAATAATGTATTAGTGTGCTTACTGTACACTAAATTCTACCATGCACCCCATACCCACGGGACCCCACTGAACAATATTTTTATTACAAATTTCCACTAATACAAATTCAACCAATCTACCCCAAATAGCATAAAAATATTTGAACTTATTTCACCTCTTTTCATCTTGAGTTCAGTAGTCAATTTATCATTTAATGCAATGTCTTCACCATACAAATCTTCTAATTTAATATCATTTTATCTTTCCAAACTAGCTATTAATATTTTAGCACTTGTCATAAAGTTAGAAATAAATTCCTTCGAACAATAATCAAAATCTATCTTATGAAAAATTGACAACAAAGCAATTTTAGAATTAAATTCAATATCTTTACCAAATCTATCACATATTTCCTTAAAAATCAGTTTCCAAAATTTCTCAATCAATTTACAATCCCACCACATATGATAATACATGCCACTTTTTTCATCACAACTCCAACAAGCTTTAGAGTAATCTGAATGTATTATATTCAATTTCACAGGAGTCATATACCGCCTTAAACAGATTTTTTAAAGTTTTTCCTTTATTCTTACTGACGTTAACCTTAAAACTCTCATCCTCCACATTTTTATCTAATCCTCTATTTTAACTGCTGTATTTAAATTATTTTCCCAAATTAATTTCAAATCTTCTGTTCCTATCCCTTTTTCCTGTTGTTCCAAAATTATATTATATATTCTACTTACTACTCCTTTCATCAAAGCATCTTTTTGCACATCTTCATGTAATGATAGAAATAGTTCGCACATTCTCTACATTTACCATTAATTTTCAACCATTCATTTGTCCAACTGTCTAACTGAATATAATTATACCATGATAGTTTATTAGGTTGAAGTTTGACCATAATCTGATCATTCAATTTCATTTTACTCATCCAATCCTTCAATCTTGCAACATTTTTATTCTTTAAAAAAATCTATTAAACCCTTTAGTTTTATAGGAAAATTTCCTATTCCAGTCAATAATTTTAATGGCGAAGTCGAGGGACATAGCTTCTCTCTATATCTATTCCATATACAGTGGTGCCTCGCACAACGGGCGCCTCGTAGAGCGATGAATTCGCTCCACGAGGCCGTTTTTGCGATCGCAAATGCGATCGCAAAACGATGCCCGTATAGGCTGTGATTCACAGAGCGAAGGTCGGTAAGCTGCTCGCTTACTGACCTTCGCTTTGGGACCCGCCGATCAGCTGTCCGGCGGGTCCAAAATGGCCGCCGGAACAGCCGAAAGGGGCCGGGGCGCAGCATTTTCACGCCCTTGGTAAGCAAGGGGAGCGCGCGAAAACGCTGCGGAAGCCCCGAAATGGCTGCACGCAACCATTTCGGGGCTTCCGGCAGCGTTTTCGCGCGCTCCCCTTGCTTACCAAGGGCGCGAAAATGCTGCGCCCCGGCCCCTTTCGGCTGTTCCAGCAGCCATTTTGGACCCACCGGACAGCTGATGGCAGCCATTTTGGCGCCCTCGTTGTGCGAGGGGGGGGCATGAAAATGGCTGCCGGCCCCTGGGAAACATCGCACTACGGTGAGTATTCTATGGCACTGGAACGCATTAAACGCTGTTTAATGCGTTCCAATGCCTTTTGGTGTTCCGTAGTGCAATGTTTCCCACAGCGAAGGTTATGTATTTAACAGATTTCTTTAAAAGGGGTTTTTCATCTGATTTATTGTAATTCTTTTTACTACATTAAACATATTTTCAACATTTGCATTTATTTCTGAGGATTCCATATCCCACCAAATTAATTTATTTTTATTGTATATAATCTCTCCAATAAATCTTAATTGATTTGCTATATAATAATGTTTTACATTAGGAATACCTAAACCTCCTTTTTTTGGGGCCTTATACAGTGGTTCCTCGCTTGAAGATGTTAATCCATTCCAGTGAAATCGCTGTAGAGGGAAATCATTATGAAGTGAAATAAAAAAGCCCACTGAAATGCATTGAAAACCATTGAATGCGTTCCAATGGGCAAAATACCTGCTCGTCCAGCAAAGATCCTCCATAGGGCGGCCACATTCTGCTCCCTGTATAGCGAAAAATTAGTCGTAAAAACAGCAGGGAGCCATTTTGCACAGTGGGTGGCCATTTTGGAAACCCAACGTTCAGCTGTTTTGATAGTCATAAAGTCAAAAATTGGTTCCCAAAGCAGGGAACCGATCATTGTAAAGCAGTTTTTTCCCATTAGACCATGGGTTTTTAATAGTCAATAATGAATCATTTTTCTATGTCATATATAATGTTCAAAACTCATCTGGTTAAATTATCCATTTGTCTTCCCTTAATAAAACCACACTGGTCTTCCTTAATATAATTTGCTATAAATCTACTTAATCTATTTGCTAATATAGCAGTGAAAATCTTGGCATCTTGATTTATAAAAGATATAGGCCTATAAGATTCCGGATCCATTTGGTCCTTGTTGGGTTTTGGAATAAGAATTGTTAATGAATGTTTCCAAGAAGCAGGCATTCTCTCTCCTTCCATTATTTTATTATAAAACATTTTTAACTCAGGTATCAAAATGTATCTAAAATGCTTGTAATATTCTGGACCCAATCCATTAGGGCCTGGTGTTTTACCATTTTTCAACTTATTAATAACTTCTGCAATGTCTTGTTCTTTAATGTCTTCTTGTAATATTCTGTTATCATCTTCCAATAATTAAATTTTTATATTCTCATTTATATAATTTTCTATATTCTCTTTCATTACATTATTTCCTTTATATAATTTCTGGAAAAAAAATCATGAAAAATCTTCAATTTATCTTTCATTATATTACAACTCTTACCTGTTCTATCTTTAATTATCCCAATTGAGTTTTTTACTCTTCTATTTTTACACATTCTAGCTCAGACCTGGGCAAAGTGTGGCCCGAGGGCCACATACGGCCCGCGAGCCGCTCCTGTCTGGCCCACGGACACTTTTGAACATCAAAACCATTTATAGCTTTTTGTCTAAAGTTGATCAGTTGCTTATCTTTAACATACCACAAAAAAACCTCTTTAGTATTTGTGAAGATTAATAAGTTTGAATTAAAAACAATCATAACATTACTGTTTCATTTTATTTTTAGGTAAAGTTGGTTCAGCCCCCGAACACAGTTCAGATTTTTCATGTGGAAATAGAAATTAATTGCCCACCCCTGTTCTAGGTAATAATTTTGAATTTTTATTGTTAAATTCAAAAAATTGCCTCTTTAAATACATCAAATCTCTTTTGACTTTCTCTATTTCTAAATTATCTAATTTCTTTCTCTTAGCCTGAATTTGTACCAAAATTCTTCTATTTCTTTTTTTAAATTTGTTTCCTAAATTTTTCAGATCTTCTCCCAATTTTTTCACATTTCTCTTTACATTTACAGGATTCCCTTATTGTTATTCCTTTTGAACTTGCTTTCGTCATGTCCCACAACAGGCCTAATTTAGTACCTCCTGCTTTGTTTATTGTCTATAATTCTAACCACTCCTTCTTTATCTTTTCTATTACCTCTGGGTACTGTAAAATATTATTATCCATTCTCCACCTTTTAGAGTCATTATAATCTTTTTTATTTCAGTCTCTATTGACATCAAAGCATGATCTGTTATTTTAATGGAGTTAATTTCTGTATTAATTATATTAGAAATTAAATCTTGAGATGTGAATATAAAATCTATTCTAGAGTAACTATTATGTATAGCTGAAAAATAAGTATATCTTCTTTCATCACCTTTCAATTCTCTCAAAATATCCTTCAATTGGTTATTTCTTACCTTCTTGCCCAATATTGCATTTCTTTGATAAATATCATTCCAACCATAAAAAGTTTTCTTTTATCTTATCCATAACCATATTAAAATCTCCTGCCATAATAACATAACCTTTCTTTACCTTTTCCATTTTTTAAAAAAAAACATATCGTGAAATTCTCCCTGTTTATTATTAGGTGTATAAACATTAACCAAAGTATATTCTTCCAACCCCATTTTACCTTGTATTATTATATATCTACCATTACAATCTTTTACTACCTGTTCCACTTTAAATTCACAGTTTTTAAAAATTATATTGTCACGCCTCTAGATTTAGAAGTTCCAAAAATTTCATATATGTCTATATTGTTCATCTTTAATTCATTTACTCCATTTTCTGATTGATGTCTCTTGCAGAAAGACAATGTCGACCTTGTTTTTCTTCAATAGTGCTTCTATTCTTCTTTTCACTGTTGATCCCAGGCCTTTCACGTTTAAAGTTGCAAATCTTAAGGGTAAGGCCACCCACCTGCACTGGCCGTAGTACTCTGATTTGCTAGGGCTAAAGTGGGGTATGGCATACCCCAGCCACTAAATTGTGGCACAGCGTATGGCCAAGATGTGCCAGGCGGCCCCACATTTTGTGTATTGACAGATGTGAGTGGTGTAGAAATAAATTGACTGCTGCTGGCCCAAGGTCATGTGGGGGGGTGCATTATTGCCAGGAGAAGTGGTCCACTTATCTGAAGATGTTGATGTCAATCTTGGATCCTCTACGGTGTGTTGACTGTCAGGACAAACTTCTACTACTTCCTCTTGGACCTCCTGGCACTCAGTATTTGACACAGTCATTGCTGACAAAGAGGATCTACTGCTCCTTTCAGAACACTGAGGTTTGGGTGTAGACAAAGCACCCTCAGCCTCGCTTCTGTCAGCCTTGCTTCTGCTCAGCCTCAAGTACATTGAAACTATTCATTAGGTCATGAGCTAAAGCCTTGAGTTTAGCCCTACGGTGACTCTTGGCATCTCTACTAGATCTGCAAGGTTGAACCTCTGCTGGCTGATGTGTCTGTCTCACCATCCTCTCTGCCTCGAGGGCAGAAATTTTGCCCTGAATTTCCTTCCAGACAGGCCAGGATTCCTCATCAGAGGAAGACTGAGATGGGGACACCTGTGGGACTGGCCTCTTCTTGGCTGGCTGCTTTCCCTTCCTGTTGCCCATGGCTTTTTTTCCTGGATGCCACTCTATATAAAGTCTTCTGACCACTAAAGTGTTAATGTGCTAGAAAAGGCAATTGCCAATCCAATTAATTAATTGTACCAATTTCAAATGTAGCACCCCCTAGTGTGCACCAAAACTGCAATATGAGACAATGTGGGGAAGGGGTCCTTAATGCCTGATATCTCTACTCCACTCTAACTTCTACTTCTCTCTTCTTCTTTTGATTACTTTATAATGTTACACAGCTTGACTAATTATCCTACTTAGTGGCTGTATCCTTCAATTATTAATTTATTACTCAACCTAATTCATTGCCTAATTTTTGTTTGTTCAGTCGTTTAGTCGTGTCCGACTCTTCGTGACCCCATGGACCAGAGCACGCCAGGCCCTCCTATCTTCCACCGCCTCCCGGAGTTGTGTCAAATTCATGTTGGTTGCTTCGATGACACTGTCCAACCATCTCATCCTCGGTCGTCCCCTTCTCCTCTTGCCTTCACACTTTCCCAACATTGCCTAATAATCAATCCCAATTTACTATAAGGCCGCTTGAATAATCAATTGTTAATTAAATTTATATAATTAATAATATTAATTTACTTTATATAAGTGCCAATGAAATATTTGCATAGGCTGTTAATCAATTGTTTATTCAATATTGTCAATTAAGCAACTATTAGAATTAATTATCACAGTTACTTATATATCAGTTAACTAGCTAATAAATAAAATCTATTAAACTACCACTCCACCTTATTCTATGTTAATTAAATTAATTTCCACGTAATCCCAATTAATTTATTATTATACTTTATTTATTCTTATTTATTTATTTATTTTCATGACTATTATTATTATTCTTTCTCTTTTTTATATATTTGAATTATAATTGCTTAAATGGTACTATAGGCCCTTCCCGTATTTAATGTAAAGGTACCTGCAGGTGGGGGATCCCAGGGAGGGATGGGGGTGCATAGTTTTTATCAGCAGTAGGGACCGATTGCCACCTTCAGCCGTGCCACATCACAAGCAAACCAACAGATGGAAGGGGTGGAGGTATCACACCAGACTACAGTCAAAATCCACTTAAAATGCCCCGATTCAACACCCTGTCCTGCCCAGCCTCCCCAATGGTGCTCATCCCCGTCTCCAAGCCGTAGAGCCAGCATTTGTCCGTAGACAGTTTCCGTGGTCATGTGGCCAGTGCAACTAGACACAGAACACCATTTTCTTCCCACCGTGGTGGTACCTATTTATCTACTCACATTTATATGCTTTCGAACTGCTAGGTTGTCAGGAGCTGGGACAAGTGACGGGAGCTCACTCCGTTGTGTGGATTCAATCTTATGACTGCTGATCTTCTGACCTTGCAGCACAGAGGCTTCTGTGGTTTAACCCACAGCATCACCATGTCCCACTTGAGGGTACCAGCCTCGAGGCAAATAAGGAAAAACAATACTAGAACCCGGGCTTTTCTGTAGTGGCACCCTCACTGTGGAATAATCTTTCATCAGATATTAGACTTGCCCCCTTCCCTACAGATGTTTAGAAGATCAGTTAAAACCACATTAGTTAAGGAGGCCTCTTGCAATATCCTAGATTAATTTTTGAGACATGTATTCTGTTGCAGTTATTGATTATTTTATTATATTACTGGATGTTTTGTTGCTATGTTTATATAATTTAGTTTATCTAAGCCACCAGGTGGCAATCTTCAGTCACATTATAAAACAGGCACACATTCTTCTTCTCATCTTTTGACAATTTCTTGTGCCCTACCTTTTTCTTATGTATTCCTCATCCTTGTGCCATGGCTCTGAAGACAAACTTTGCCTTGGGTTGTGGTCCAGCACATAGTCCTTCTGGGTGACCACACCACAGAAGACCAGAAAATCTCTGACAAGAAATTGGTCTTTCTCAATAGTGGCACCAACACTTTGGAATCACATCCCAGTGGAGCTATCTCTGGCTCACTCTCTCCCTAATTTTAAGAGGCTGCTGAAGACTGAACTCTCTTGTGAGACCTTCGGTGGCAGCCTCTCTTAAATTTATACACACTGTACCTCTGCTCAGATGTGCTGCACCATCAGGCCCTTATGCCAGCTTATTTTCACTTAACTGCTGCCTGGTTTTAAATTGTACTTGATTTTTGTTGGTTTTATATGTACATTGCCTGGAATAGTGTTGTGCATTAATGGGGCTGTAAAGAAATGTTCCTAAGTAAGTAAGTAAATAAGTAAGTAGATAGGTAGGTAGATAGGTAGATAGGTAGATAGGTAGATAGGTAGATAGGTAGATAGGTAAGTAAGTAAGTAAGTAAGTAAGTAAGTAAGTAAGTAAGTAAGTAAGTAAGTAAGTAAGTAAGTAAGTAAGTAAGTAAGTAAGTAAGTAAGTAAGTAAGTAAAATGAGCTTTCTACATCTGAGCTTACCTGATAGCTCTGGCTATGTGTGTTTTTGCTTGATGTCATTCGGTGTTTCACACAAAGAATGTAGCTGACCTTTCAAATATGCCCACCTTCAAAGCCACAAATGTATTCCCAGTTAACCTGAGTGACAGCTGAGCTGGTATAAAAATTCCTTTGAAACTTGAGACCCATGATCAAATATATTGCATCTCCAAACTAAATATTACAAACTGAATACAAACTCAGCTTACTTGCAGAAGACTGATCTTCTGAAACATTGTGCTTCATGGCTCCTTCCTGCCTGCACAGTCTTGATTATAATTTTATTTGCTTACTTCAGATTTTATTTCCCTCAGCTGGTTTTACAATGCAGCTTGTAAAAACCAATAATCTAGAAGGAATTCATTTGAACTCTATAAAAGGCAGTTTTCATGGTATGCCATATGTCACCAATGGAAAAAAAACTATCTCAAAAATTTAGGACTCTAATTTATAGCTCTTAATTTAGAAAGAGAGGAGTAATAATGTTTTCAAACTGTTCGACTTGCCATTTGGCCAGCTGGATTTAGGTTCACATCTTCATCTGACCCTGCAGTGTAAACTCACAGTACCCAGAATATAACCAGAATGGGTCACTGCTGGAGTATTATCTGCACCTGATGAAAGTGCTGCTGCTGCTGCCACCAAATGACAGTTTGTCTGAAGTCAAATGTTCAGGATAATTTGGAGGTGTTGTGTCAGGGATGGGCAAGATTTCATAGGTGGTGGTTGTATTTTCCATCTGATTCTTCCTGCTTAAGATACGCATTTTTAAAAAAAAAGAAACAACTGTTTTACAACTGTTTTTAATCATTGTTTTTGACAGCAAGGCACAACATGGCATCAATGAACAAAAAATAAATAAACATGCTAAAGATCAGGGCTTCAACTATCTTTTTCTCTTTTTTAAAAAACACAAACAAATGAAACAACTAAAACTACATCAAGTAGAGCTGAACATTATTTACATCAAGCAAGACTATTCTTTTCCCACTGGGGGTGTAAACAGTCCTATGTCCAGACAGAAAACCAAATTCCAGGCATTTAAAACGTGTCTATCCAAAAGTAAGGGCTAACTGCCAGATCCTTTTAAGATGGGAGGTGATATCAAGTCAAACTTTTATTGATCAAGCAAAGGATATTATATCAAGATAATTTAACAATTTCCAGTTATAAACAGTTTCTAATGTTGCCACTGTAAACAAAAGCAAAAAGTGTGCTGCTTATGTACCACCTCATAGCACTTCAAGCACTCTCTGGGCAGTTTACAAGTTAATTATTGCAGGCTACCCATTGCCCCCCCCCCCAGCGAGCTGGGTACTCATTTTACCGACCTCGGAAGGATAGAAGGCTGAGTCAACCCTGAGCCAGCTACCTGGGATTGAACCCCAGGTTGTGAGCACAGTTTTAGCTACACTGCAGCAGTTTAACCACTGCACAATGAGGCTATGAAAAGAGCCATGAAATCTTTATGTAACAGTCCTTTGTACTCACATACCATTCACGTATGTTGGGATGTGTCAGAAATGGCAATTCTACTTCCAGCCAGTAATTTTCCAGAGCGAGGTCATGAAGTGTCATCTGTTCATTGTTTGGTTACAGCCATCATCATGGTAGCTGATAAGCAATATCAAATTTAGCACAATTCTTCCTGTCCTTACTCTGGATTCTTGTCAGATAACAATAGCACCAGCAACAATGGCAGTTTACCAGCAGCTAGATATGTGAATGACTGCTAGGGATGGGGATTGGAGTCATGGGACTCTGTCAAGTTTATTTATTTATTTATTTATTTATTTATTTATTTATTTATTTATTTATTTATTTATTTATTTATTTATTTATTTATTTATTTAATACCCCACCTATCTGGTCATTGCGACCACTCTAGGCTGCTAAGTTAGACTTAAGTTGACTCAAATCCTACTCGGGATTTTTTTTCTGAATGACTCAGACTTTACTTGCAGCTCAGAACCTATCCACCCCCTTTTTTCCCATGAGAAAACTTGTTTTTAACAGGGACTTGGACTTAAGGCTTGGGACTTGGTACCAAAGACTAAGACTCAGACTTGGGACTGGAAGCCAAAGACTTGCCAACATCCTTGACTGCTATTAAGTTTGTCCCTTTCTTTGCCACAGTTTGTAGCTCATAGATGTTTAAGTACTTCCCAACCTTCACTGTCTAAAAATCCAATGGTGTCATTGATGGGGCATTTTAGATCATGGCAGCATTTAACAACAGAAAAAAATGAGCATTGCCCTGGATAGCCCACACAGCCTTCCATTCTAGATGTTGTAGTGCAAGCCTTTTCTTGCATATTACCAGCTATGAAATTGGAATCTTAGCAAATTTCATTATTGTACTTCTTAACATGTGTTATTACTGGCAGTTTAAAATATCAGCAAAAGTCACACAGATTCCTACTTACATATTTCCTTTAACTCTGTAGTATTATTTGAAAAGTCCCTCAGACAGTTTTAATTGAAAATGCATTATAATCTAATCCAGTTTGAATTAGTCGTCGTTGTTTAGTCGTTTAGTCGTGTCCGACTCTTCGTGACCCCATGGACCAGAGCCCTCCTATCTTCCACTACCTCCCGTAGTTGTGTCAAATTCATGTTGGTTGCTTCGCAGACACTGTCTAGCCATCTCATCCTCGGTCGTCCCCTTCTCCTCTTGCCCTCACACTTTCCCAACATCAAGGTCTTTTCCAAGGAGTCTTCTCAATGAGATGGCCAAAGTACTGGAGCCTCAGCTTCAGGATCTGTCCTTCCAGTGAGCACTCAGAGTTGACTTCCTTTAGAATGGATAGGTTTGTTCTCCTTGCAGTCCAGGGGACTCTCAAGAGTCTCCTCCAGCACCACAATTCAAAGGCATCAATTCTTCAGTGGTCAGCTTTCTTTATGATCCAGCTCTCACTTCCATACATCACAACAGGAAAAACCATAGCTTTGATTATTCCAACTTTTGTTGGCAAGGTGATGTCTCTGTTTTTTAAGATGCTGTCAAGGTTTGTCATCGCTTTCCTCCCAAGAAGCAGGCATCTTTTAATTTCGTGGCTGCTGTCTCCATCTGGAGTGACCATGGGGCCCAAGAAAGTAAAATCTGTCACTGCCTCCATATCTTCCCCTTCTATTTTACAGGAGGTGATGGGACAAGTGGCCATGATCTTAGTTTTTTTGATGTTGAGTTTCAAGCCATTTTTGCACTCTCCTCTAATAGAATGTTCCTCTAATATCTCCAATTTTCCTGAACAGATCTCTGGTTTTTCCTTTTCTGTTTTTTCTCTCTATTTCTTTGCATTGTTCATTTAAGAAGGCCCTCTTGTCTCTCCTTGCTATTCTTTGGAAGTCTGCATTCCATTTTCTGTAACTTTTCCTATCTCCCTTGCATTTTGTTTCCCTTCTCCTCTCTGCTATTTGTAAGGCCTTGTTGGACAGCCACTTTGCTTTCTTGCATTTCCTTTTCTTTGGGATGTTTTTTGTTGCTGCCTCCTGTACAATGTTACGAGCCTCTATCCAAAGTTCTTCAGGCACTCTGTGCACCAAATCTAGTTCTTTAAATCTGTTCTTTACTTTCACTGTGTATTCATAAGGGATTTGGTTTAGATTATACCTGAGTAGCCCAGTGGTTCTTCCTACTCTCTTCAGTTTAAGCTTGAGTTTTGCTATGAGAAGCTGATGATCAGAGCCGCAGTCAGCTCCAGGTCTTGTTTTTGCTGGATTAGTTTTAATTAATTGTAGTACCAGATACAATTAGTTTGAATTAGTTTTAATCAAAATGTTTAATAATAATAATAACAAAATATAGTAACATTATTAAACAGCCTTGCATAATTTCTAACTCTGTATGATTTTTCAAATGTTATTATTTGTGGGTTTAAAGAGAAAAAGAAAAAAACAAATCTCAAAATGTATATATACCCCAACAAAGTTTATTTTTTATTATTATTTTGGGCAGTATGGTTCCCAGCTGTATGTAAGACCATCTGTTTGGAAAGCTGCAGGCCCAGTAATTAAGCTTCATAGCTTTTCCCCAGATTCAGCATGAGTGGATTAATGTTTCCTTTCCAAATGAGCAGCGGTCAGCACTGAAATGGTTGTGCAGGTGGGAAACCTGCTAGCTTACTTGGCTTGATCACGACTAGCAATGTAAGTGGTTCCCAGCAGGCATCAGAATAATGATTTCCCATTCTGTAGCAGCTTTCAGTCAGAAGAATTCCCAACAGCACTGAAAGCCACCTGACAAAGAAAATGTTGGAATCACGTTACCCCAAGTGTATTTCTACAGGACAAAGAAAAAAGGAAGATAACTTCAGAGGTTATGCCAGTGTTTCAACCTGTGTATATTTTAGATTCCATCTACTCACCTAAAATAGAGCTTTTGTTTGATCAGGAAATACTAGCCACATGTTTACCTTTTGAAATTTCAGTTGTGTTTAAAGTTCTGGCTTTTTTATGGGAAATTATTTTAACAACCCTGCAGCTGGATTGTTGGAGGGATGATACTATTAAACTGTGTGTGACACTACTCACCAGAGGCTGTTTGATTGCCCTCTACTTACATTGCTGCAACACTGTTTTAACAATCTCCTGCAATTTGGTGATATTACATCATCCCACATTTCCTGTTTAGTGTCATTTAGGGAAGGAACTATGAGGCTATGCAGACTCTGGATCTTTAGGGATCCAGGAGACTGACCCCCTCAGACAATGGTAGACCTTTGTCTGACCCTGAACTCTTGGAGGTCCCAGAGTTTGAACCTCCTCAAATATAAATGGCTCCGAAGCTGAGAAAGAGGATGGGCTGTCTTCCACTCTACAGGAATACTACAAGATGAAGAAACAAGCCTGTGTAGAATCCTCCAAGTGAAGTGTTCTGTGTCATGCCTCAACTGGCTAAGTCAGATTTAGAGGTGGACCTCATTAAGTGGGGGAGACCAGTCTGGGAAAAGGACTTAGTGCCCCAACAGTCAATACTGTTCCAGAAGCTTATGGAAGCAGCACAATCAACAGGGGTATGATAGAGGATGAAGACAGTGCAGCAGATGTGAGGCTTATTCGTCCCAGGGAGAGGTACTCCCTTCCACAGGAGGCCAGGGTGGACCCATAGTTGCAGTTCTTTAAAAGGCAGGCAGAGACATTTCTCTTCAGGCAGGATTTTCCCTAATGACTGATTGGCTATGAGAGCTTTTAAAATATTATGGTTTCTATTTTATTGCTTCTAAATCTGTTGTAGTAATGCTTTTACCTAGTGCAGTGTTATTAATTTTTAATGTACAGTAGGACTTTCGTATCCACAGGATCAGTAACTGTGGTTTCCCTTATCCGTGGTCTGAAAATATTAAAAATATTAAAAGAAAAACAAACTAGAAATACATATACAATGTACTTAGCAAAAGTGGCCACTAGAGAGAGGCAGAAATCATGCTATGTATTGTTGTTGTTCAAGTACATAGCATGGTCTCTGGCTCCCAATGGTGGCCTGTTCTGGTAATCATGGTGAAAATACTTTTTATTATTATTATTTTCTTTTACCATGCTGTGTATAGTATTTGCTATTATTTGCAGTTTTCAGCAACTGTGGGGGCTTGAAACCAATCCACGATGGATATATGGGTCCTACTGAAAAAAGATTTGTTTAATTTATGGTTGCTAGCATTTAATTTTGTGTTTTTAATGGTGTAAGCTGCCTTAGGTTCTTTTAAGTGGGGGAAATATTTTAAATATATAAAAACTTAATTATAATATGAATTTAGTCTATCTCCTTGCTGGCCAATACGTTGAGATTATATGAGAAGCTTGAATTCCTCACAATGTGAACTAATAACATGGACCTTTTTTGTGATTTCGGTGCATAGCAAACATGGAAGTCCCAGAACTTGACTGGGGTCTTGTACATCAGCTCATCCCAAGATCACTAATGCAGCTGCCTCTTGGTTTCTTTTCTTTTTTCTTTTTTTCTTTTTTTTTGACAGCCTTCATTTTCTCCTTGAAAAATATTCAGTCATTTCATTTCTCACCTGACGTAGGAAAGAAAGAAATTAAAATGCAGAGAAGAAAAGCTAATGCTTTTGACTGTCCTCAAAGTGTCATCCTAGACCACTGTGCAGTTGTACATCTTCCTATATTGGTCCTCCAGTACAGCACAAGTAGCACTCCCTGGTAAGCAGGGACCTGGAATTGTGCTTGGCATTTCTGTACAATGAGACAATTCTTGCAGAAAATGATTCTTTAGGCAATTTCCCTTCCTCTCTCTTGCCATAAAAATTGTCATTGTGAATTGCTCATGTAGGCAACTGCACAGCAATTTAAACATGGGTGAGCAGCACACTGCTACTTCCTGTGTTGTTTCAACGCTGTATGCGAAGCTGGAGTGTCCCCTCCAGAGCATGAAGCCTGGGTAAAATAATATGGAGAATAGGCTGTTACCTAAGCAGCAATTCCCCCCTCTCCACTTCGCTGAAGTAGTCCAATGGAAAGGCAAGTGCCAATACAACTGGTTCCAGCGATGTCGCAGGAGTTGCCAGAGCATCACTGTACACAGTCACAAATTGCCTCTGGGACTCCAGCTCTGGATTTTGCCTCAAGGTTAATTCCTGAAGCCTTTTCCATTGGTGGATATAGCCACAAGGCAGTGGAGGTTTGAAATCGGAGTTTTCCTTCTCTTAGATGGGCTGCCTTCCAGAGCTAATGAGCCCCACCTACACGATCAGTCACTGGTTATAAGTCTTTGCTCAATTGGCATACAGCATGATGCCAGGGGCTACTCCGATGGTGGGAGAGGTCATTGCACCTCACTAAGTAGCTACCACCTGCCTTAAGCTGGGCAGTCCCCAGCCAGTAAGGTGCTGCCTCGCCATGGCCTGTTAACTTCACGGGGTGCATGGGGTTTAGGGTGAAAACCAACAAACAGATCGATAACCCTGCACCATGCAACAATTATAAGAAACCTTTTACCCTAAAGTTGGGCACCTAAAATGTTCAGATAATGACCCCTGACTTTTCTGATGACCTGTAGGAAATATACGATGCACTCAAGACAGCCTTCCTAGTATTACAATCACACACAGCTATCAGGGTGCTGATTGCGATACCGATCATTTCCTGGTGTGTAGCAGAGTCAAACTGTAAATAAAGAAATTGCATCACCTGAAAAAGGAAGGTGTGATCATCCAGAACTGAGCACAGATGGAATGCTGGATGCAACACTACTATGAGCTATATTTCAGAGAGAATGTAGTAACCAAAGAGGCATTAAATAACATCAAGTGCCTGCCTGTCTTGGAAGAGTTGGACAGAGAACCAACTTCAGCAGAAATAAAAGCGGCCTTGGATTCCCTCGCCTCCAGCAAGGTACCTGGGAAGGATAACATCCGTGCTGAAGTGCTGTAAAGAGATCATCACCACTGAGGTGTATGAAACACGTTGTCTTCTGGAGGGAAGGTGGAGTACCACAGGACATGAAGGATGCAAAAGGATCGTCACATTGTACAAGAACAAAGGCAACAAGGGCAACTGCAATTACCATGGCATCTCTCTTCTCAGCTTTGTAGGGAACCTACTTGCCCGCGTTGTGCTGAAGAGACTCCATGTGTTTGCAGACAGAGTCTATCCAGAATCACAGTGTGGATTTTGAGCTAATAGATCCACCACTGACATGGTATTTTCCCTCAGACAGTTGCAGGAGAAATGTAGGGAACAACGACAGCCACTCTTTTTGGCCTTCATAGATCTTACAAAGGCCTTTGATTTGGTTAGCAGGGATGGCCTTTTAAAAATACTTCCCAAAATTGCATCTCCACCTCAGCTCCTTAACATCAACAGGTTCTTTTGTGATTTAATGATGGGCACTGTAGTTTTTGATGGCTCAACATCAAATCCCTTTGAAATCCGAAGCAGAGTGAAACAGGGCTGTGTCCTCTCACCGACTCTGTTTGGGATCCTTTTTCCTGCCATGCTGAAACACGTTTTTGGAACTGCAACAGAAGGTGTCTATCTCTGGACTAGATCAGATGGAAAGCTCTTTAATCTCTCTAGATTGAGCATGAAGACCAAAGTCCATCTGAAATGCATGCGGGACTTCCTCTTTGCCGATGATGCAGCTGTTGCTGGCCGTTCTCCAACAACCTATGAATTGTTTTAGTGCCCACCAAGACTTTGGACTAACAACCAGCCTGAAGAAAACACAAGTCATGGGCCAGGGCTTGGACTTACCTCCCTCTATTACCATCTCCACAAAAGAATTGGAGGTTGTTCATGATTTTGTGTACCTTGGCTCAACAATTTCTCTCTAGATGTGGAGCTGGATAAACACATTTGCAAAGCAGCTACCATGTTCTCTAGACTCATAATAAGACTATGGCTTAATAAGAAGTTGATGGCATATGCCAAGATCCAGGTCTATAGAGCCTGTGTCCTGAGTACACTCCTGTATGGCAGTGAGTCCTGGACTCTTTGTGCACGGCAGGAGAGGAAGTTAAACACATTTCATATGTGTTGTCTCCAATGCATTTCTGGTATCACCTGGCAGGACAAAGTTCCAAATAGAGTAGTCCTAGAATGAGCTGGAATATTTAGCATGTACACATTACTGAAACAGCACTGTCTAGGTTGGCTTGGACATGTCATGAGAATGGCTGATTGTCGTATTCCAAAAAAAAAAAAATGACCAAAAGTTCCCACACCTCTCCTGTATGGAGAATTAGTGCAGGGAAAGCTCCCCAGAGGGAGACCATAGCTGCGATACAAGGATATCTGCAAGCGGGGTCTGAAGGCCTTAGGAATGGACCTCAACAGATGGGAAACTTTGACATCTGAGCATTCAGCCTGAAGGTAGGCGGAACGGCATGGCCTCTCCCAATCTGAAGAGACATTTGTTCAGCAGGCCGAGGCAAAGAGGCAGTCCTGAAACCAACAAAATCAGGGAACTGGACAGGGGACAGATTGTATTTCTCTTCATTGTGGAAGGGATTGTCACTCTCGAATTGTCCTTCTCAGCCACACTAGATGCAGTTCCAAGACCTCTATTCAGAGCATGTTACCATAGTCTGTCAAGACTGAAGGGTGCCTACAGATCAGCATACCCATATTTCCAAATGTTTAACTTTCAAATTGTTTCGGATATCTCCAGGATTTTTTTTGTTTTGCTTTGTTGTTTGTTTTTGTTTTAGAATTAGGACAGTGCCATGGGTACCTTGTAGATGTCATGTGGGCTGCCTCATCCCCAGGTTAGGGAGCATCCACCTGCTTAGTGATCACCTGAACATGAACAAATACATATTAATACTTGCATCCAAACAACAACTTGGTTTTAACAAATCTTTCAATTTAAAAATGCTGTTTTTCAGAAAATGGTTTCCTCTTAATTTATAAGGAAGTAGATTAGGCAGTTGTAACTAAAGGAATTAATTTGCTAGGGCATTGGCCTCAGTATACTTGGTTGTGCAATTAGTATTTTAACCCTATGGTATTTACTGTCTTTGTAACAATAACTTTCAAAATCTATGAATGATTAACCATCAACTTCAAGACATGTCACAACATCTCAGAACAACATTTCTGTTGATAGGAGATGGAAAAAATGTAGACTTCTCTAGTCCCCCATTGCCTGCCCAGCCCGGAATAATGAGACGAGATGCAATATGTATGGGTTAAAATAGGGCCACAATTTTATTAACGTATTAATGCTTTAACTTCCTGTATTACAAGGGGGCCTGTTGTAGTGCAAAACAGGTCTGGAACCAGTGTCAAGGGGCCTAGGGGTTACACCATATGCTCCACCTCCCAAGCTGAAAATTTCGGCCCTAAGGCCCCCTTGTAAATCCCGGAGGAACAAATCTAGCCCTAATCTAATAAATGCAGCCCATCCTCCCTGTATAATTCGAGGCAACTAACTCAAATGTCAGGATGCAAAATCACTGACCCACCTATGGCCCTAATGGCCTTACAAACTTCACTGATAACTCCCTTCCAGGGTTTATCAATGTACCTGGGGTTGCATTGGGCCATACATACCATACGAGGTATGATCGCTGACCACACTATGCATGTTCTGGGAAAACACACAACAAGAAACCTGCAGATCCACAATGACCTGCAATACCATTGACTCGCCCCATGCTAGGTCAAGTCATTACCACCGAGGTGCATCAATGCAATGTCAGGGGGACATCCAGAGTACCCTGGGATTCCAATTCTAATAACTCATCCCAGAACATGCCTTCCTATCCCCTCCACTCCAATGTGGCCCATGTGCTAAGGGGGCACATCTGGAGTACTCTGGGATGCCAATTCCAAGAACCCATCCCAGGGCATGCCTCTCCATCCCCTCCACTTCAACATGGCCCATGCACCAAGGCTCATGCTTCAACCCCTTCTGGTCTGTTCTGCATACTTGGCTGCCCAGAACACATAGCAGTGGCCACTTAAATGCACTCAAACTCAGGACGGTCGCATCCCCGAAACTGAAATGATAAAAACACAAAACTACAATGCCAGCACCTACAACAGTGGTAAAGGTCATACGTAACTCCAATACCTGTGGGAAGCACACTGTCCCACATTTTTAACATTCTGAACACTACACCCAAGCAGCCACTGTAGAAGTGGCACCTATGAATGGGTGCCAAAACACCAACTCTGGATCCTAGCCTTTCACAAGGCCTGAGAAGTAACTTTCTAGAATTGATATTTAGTAAGCAGAGATGAATCCTTATGCCTAAAGAAACCCCCCCCATCCTCATCACCTATGAACCTCACATATACTATTGCCACTCTAAGAGGACAAATCTCAGCAATAGAACCTTTCCCCAACACTTTGACTTGACCTTTCCCCAACTGGTCAGTCTTGGATCTCCGTAGGTTAATCACTATTTGCTCATCAGCAACCCACACATCCTTCCTCTGCAAAGAGGATAGAGATGTATCGATTTTGCTTGCTGCAACCAGCTCAATTATTCGGAGAGCCTCCAAAAAGGAAATCAGTGTTGCCACTGTAAAAGGCATGCCTCAAAAGGATCAGAGCACACAGTTCACCATATCTCACCAAGTCTGACTAATATATATGGTGAAATGGGGGGGTGTCCTTGGCCCCAGCTCACTCCCTGTTCAATCCGTCTAGCACCTTTCTAATGCAGAAAGCCCCAGTAGTGTCCTGGTATCCCTGGGCTTTAGCATAAAAATTCCAATGCTGTCTTTTCCCCCTGTATTGACCTGGGTGACTGTCACTTCCAGTGCAGTTGAACACAGAATTGGACCAAATGATTCACTGGGGCAGCCCTTCCTCCTGTTGAAATAAGAAAAAAATTGTGCATGTGGCAGCAAAACTAGGACGAGTACCAGGGGCCACTGCAGGCACATGGCTCTGTTGGCCCCTACCCTCCAAGATTCCATATCCTGCCTCATGCCAACTGAGAGCCATCTGTGATGTGGCTTATTGAGGCCCTTCATAGTGTCTCAAAGCCTTTTCAGGAAAGCTGTACCAGGGGTTACCACCTTGCAGGCAAAATTCAGATGCCCCACCAATGCTTGCATTTCTTTCACATAAATTTGGACTGTGCCAACATCCACCCAAAGGCGTTGAATCAGGTCCACAGTCTTAGCCTCAGACTGGGGATTGACCTTCCTTTACTTTACTTTTACTTTATTTGGACTTATACCCCGCCCCTCTAGACAAAGTCTACTTGGGGAGGCTTACAGGAGTGATAAAATACAATAAAATAAAATACAATACAATCACATACATAATAATTTTTCCTCTGCTGAAAACACACTGAGCTCATGAGTAAGTTCCTGAAGAGCCCCCGTGATGCCTATTGTGTAGTGCCCTATTTCCACAAAATAAAAAACCCTCCAATAACGGACCATCTGTGTCACTCTATGCTTGAGTGCCCATTCAAAGGAACTTTGTTTGTTTGTTTGTTTGCTTGCTTGCTTGCTTGCTTGCTTGTTTGTTTGTTTGTTTTTTGTTTGTTTGTTTGTTTGTTTGTTTGTTTGTTTGTTTGGTTGGTTGGTTGGTTGGTTGGTTTTATTTATTTATTACATTTATACCTCGCCTATCTGGTCATATTGATCACTCTAGGTGGCTTACAACACACAAAGGAAACAAATCTATAAAAACAATATCTAAATAAAAGGAAGTTTGTAGATAATTAAAAAATTGATAAGATGGAGAAAGAGAACATAGTAATGAAAAAAAGGGAAGAGGTCAGGGTTTTGTTTGTTTGTTTACAGATGGATCTGATACTGAATACCACATTGGTAGCGCCCTATTCATATAAAACTGTTCTTCAAATGTAAACCCAACAGCTCGAAATCCTCAGGGTGTACTGGCATTAGTTTGAAAGCTGACTTGATGCCAGCTTAGCTAACTCTGCTCCTATTTAATAAGCACATATCATGCATACTGCAAAGTCAAATGAAGTACAGAGAATACTACACAGCTCCTGAGGGATCCTGTCATTAACTGAGTCCCCAGCCGGGAAAGAAAGGTGGTGAATCAGCCTAAGTTCACCAGGCGCCTTCTTTGGTACTACCCATATTGGAGATACTCTTAAATGTGGAACTGGTAGGGTCAAAAATGGCCCCAACACTCTATCTTACACCCCTTCCTTACTAATCTTGGCCTGAACAATGGCCTCCTGCCCCTTGACTGATATCAAATTTCCCTGGTAGGGATGCCACTCCAAATTTAAACCCTTCAAGCAAATAATTGGCTACCACTCTGTCTGGATAACTTTGAAGCCACTTTTTCAAAACCTGCACCTTAATTGGACTGGGGCCCTTTTGGAAGGTTGGCAGACCCTGGAGGCAGCTCTGGTTGCCTCCACTATCCAATCCCCCAGCTACCCCTGATCTTCCCCTAGGACCTGTGGCCGATGCATGGGATCCTCCACATATGGCACATTGGTGGCAAAACTTACAGTTGGTTATAAGATCCACAGGTGTTAAATTCCCAGCATACTAAGCAGGGATAAACCACCTGTCCCACCAAGTGTGGTAAAAGTTGGATTGGGAACATTTTTGGACCAAGTGGCCACTGTTAAACCTCTCTGCAAAATTGGGTGGGATGGGGTCATATAACAAAGCCCAAGACTGTTGTGCGGCACATCCCAGCGCATGCTAGGGTGTAGTGCCATGCACATATGAAAGCCTTCACCTAGGAAAGCCACGCATGCCCTGGGAAATCAACATACAGCCTGTACATTAGGTCAGTGTACAGAATTAGGGAGAAAACCCTTTCAGACTGGGCCCTAATGATAATCTCTGCTTGAATAAAAAAGACTGGCAACCAATTGGCCCAGCACTGGTCTGGCTTGTGCTTACATACTTTTTCCCTTTCCCTATCCTTCTCTTTGTCATTCTTCTTCTCTTTCAGTTTCCTATCTGTCCAATCCTAACCCTGCACCAGACTGCTGAGCACTCCCATGCATGGTTAACATGCTCAAGCTTCCCCTGGATAGTATACCTGTGCCATCTGGCCTATGGCACTGCCCTACTCTGGGTGCCCCCTGTAAGCAATCCCCCATCTCCAAGGAGATTAAGGGGAAGCCGGATAAGGAGAGATTCCAGAAAATTAGTCAGTCCTTATGAGATAAGACGAGATCTAGATCTCAGCCAGGCCCTGCACTAATTTTCCTTCCTCAAGTCCATCCCCTTTGTTAAGTAAAAACAAGAAACACAGACAATCCATGAGTTTACACTCAGGCAAATCTGGGCTCTATATGGTAGAAAATACACATGTCCAATTAGATAGGTTAGTCTGTTCAAGAAACCAATGCATGCAATTCCCAAAACATTACTGCTTTATTAAGACATATGGTTCAGAAAAGAATTCAGATTATAGTAAAGCATTTCAGTTAGAAACATTTTCATATCAAGGCTGACAGATCACCCCCACCACTCCAGCTATAAAAATAAAACAAGAAATGCATTCTAAACTAGGATAATGCATAAGCGTAGTCATTCTTACGTATCCTGAGACTTCACAGTCCATAGTCCAACAGGTAAGGTAAAATCCAGTTGTAATCCATTAGTCCATGTTGGCAAAAAGGCTCCATTCAAAAGTTATAATCCATTTTGGGGAAAAGCACATGTCTGTCCTTTCTCAGTCAAACTCCATCTTTTTCCAACTTCTCCCCACTTCCTTCTTCTTCCCAGGATGCCTCATAAGGAACACCCCCTCCTGGGTCTTGTTGTCCCGCCTAACTTTCTCATGGGAGCTTGAGTTGTTATCATGTTTTGTGGCAGAATTATTGTGACTACCAGGAATGTAACTCTCTGGCTCTCCTTAGCAACTAGATAACCAGAGAACGAAGCTTCTCTGAAACAGCATGTAAAATTTTCCTACCACAGACACGGACACTAAATCAAGATGGATGCTATTGGGACAATTTTAGGACTACATATCCCATTCTAATACACATAAAAACACAAATCATCACACCCCCGAAGGCCAAATTCCTACTTGTGTTGTGCCTGGTGTAGTGGTTATCTCACCTGGAACTGCCATGTCCATCCATCTGTGCTGTGACTGTATTTCTGCCTCTTCAAATGCTGCCTCCCTCCTGCTGCATGTGCATGCTTGTTGCAGCCACCTGCAACCCCTCAACATGCTGCACTAGAGCCAGGAGTTCCATTCATTGCCTCACAGGTGTGTCCATTGTGGAAGATGCATGAGAAGGACCTGGACAGTCAGCTTCTAAAACAGCAATGTGAGAGAGCAGAATGTCCCCCATCCTCTTAAGTTCTGCCAGCCTGTGTGCTTTGGACTCCCCACATGACCTACGCAACTCAGATGAACCTACCGCTGCCCTCGCTTGTGCCCTTTTTCTCTCTAAGGCACAGAGCATTCCCCATATGGCCGTGTAGTCCTGCCAGTCCTCCTCATCTGAGGATGAAATTCTTAGGGGGAGCTTGTGGAGGTGCCTTGGGTTTTGCAGGCTCTTTCCCTGAACCTCCTTGGGTGGCATAGTGCCGGAGTTGCTACTGCACAGTAGTCCCTGGCCAATGATCTGCCTTCTCACCCTTATTCCATTCAGTTTCCCACACTTCCTCCTTTAATTTTAATTTAATTATTAAAAATATTGTTAAGGGAAGGGGTGGGGCTGGGGGTAGGAGAGGTCAGAGACTCCCTTACCCCAACTGCACCCCCTTATTACTTCTCTCCCCAGGCCCATCAGCCCCTCCAACTATCTGTACCAACGTCCTGTCACCTTGAATGCAAATTATTATTTTAATATTATTTTTATTTATTTATTTTTAATATTATTTTTTTTACAGTTCCCTGGCCATGCTGCCAAGGCACCACTAAACCTAAGATCCCCAGAAACCTTGGGACTGTGCCAATGCACAGTCCAAATCCCAGCAGGGATCCTCCAGAGCTACTCCCTCCAGTGGTGAAAGTGAAACTGCTTGGCTCCAAGGCAGCACTATTCCTCTCAGCTTTGCAAGCAGGGAAGAGGACAGAGCCTGCACAGGCAGCCTTCTTAAAGTTTTTCCTTTAGCCTTGCCTGCCTGACATCCTCTGATTCTCCCTCCTGACATATCTACTGGACAGGCAGGCAAAGAAGCCTCGCCCCAGCAGCTCCACCCCATGTCAGAGGGGCCTTTCCTCTTGGTGAAGTGACTCATTCAAATCTATGGAATGCTTAACACATTTCATGTCCACCACAGAAGGAATTCCTTTCCTTTCAGAGTGTGACCAGGCACTTGAGAGAGTGCAAAGCCTCCGCACATGCCCTTTGGGTTGTTTTATTGAGCAATCTACTAGGTGCAAATCAGTTGCTGAGAAACTTCAAAACATTCCTTTGCAAGGGAAATAACTAAATGATTTCTTGTCTTTTGACAATGTTGTTGCTAACTACTTAACTTGAACTATATTTATGTAAATATAATGACAGGTCATTTCTTTCTTTGCCCATCTTTGCCCACCTTTTTCCTCTTCACAAAGGTCCCGCTTCTAGATAACTCCACAGAAATGGAGGCAAGAGGAGACAGTAATTGTAACATTATTACTGTGAGGTTGTCCAGGTCTTTGATCTCCTAGGGTGTTTTTGTTTCATAGCAACAGGAAATTCCAAAGATGGATACGAAGTATCTTCAACTCACAATTGCATTTCAGTGTGCCTTATTGTCATTCTTCAAATTTTTGTATCAGCCCAAATGAAACTATATCCTGAAATCTGCCCTTTTCCAAAAGTGCAAGTTAGGTACATTGATTAAAGATACATTAGAAAAAGTACTTCACAATGTGCATATAAAAGAGAACTGAAAAAATGTGTACAGAAATGGGTACATAAAGATACATGTACACAAATATGCAAAGCAAAAAGCAAAGTGTGCTGCTTATATACCGCCCCATAGTGCTTCAAGCTCTCTCTGGGTGGTTTACAATTTAATTATGCAGGCTACACATTGCCCCCCCCCCAGCAAGCTGGATAATCATTTTACCAACCTCGGAAGGATAGAAGGCTGTGTCAACCTTGAGCCGCTACCTGGGATTGAACTCCAGGTTGTGAGCACAGTTTTGGCTGCAGTACAGCGGTTTAACCACTGTGCCACGAGGCTCTAATATGCATGCATTTTATATATAATTTAAAGACATAATTCATGTATTGCAGTGGAAATAGAATGGAAAAAATGAGATGTGAAAAATATAACAATTCTGATGAGCAGAATGAAAACAAACATAACAGAATCAACTAATACATAATCCATTCTGTACAACCATATGATCAAAGGACTTAGCAATTATGATAATCATGGTCATGATGCTCTTGGGCCCTGTATGAACCTGACTGCTTCACAGAGGAAGACACACTGGACTGGGACCAAGAATATTTTTTTGAGGGAAAGTGCTCAATAAGGCAGTTATTCTCCTCTCCTGCATGAGACACTTAACCCCCTTTCTTCCAAGGAAGGATAATGATTTGAACATGCATCTTAGCTTTGTCTTCTGGGACTGTCTGTCAGATTGTGGTTACTATGGATTTGGATATCTATCGATCATTTGGAATACCTTGGAAGAGAGTGGAAATCGATGTTTTCCCATTCTGGCTAAAGGAACCATAGAAGTATTTTTCCACTGGTAAGGCTTCTGGCTAACTTGAATACCACAACAATCTTGTTTGCCTTTCAGCTGCTAGTCAAGTAGATCACCAACAATATGATACAGATTCAAGTAAGAAGGGGAACCCCTGAGTTTTGAGCAGATGGGCGGGATATAAATCAAATAAATAAATAAATAAATAAATAAATAAATAAAACAAAATATGTTGGAGCTGAAGCAATAGGAGATCCAGACTGAATGCTGCTTCCTGGATCGCCATCACATTTTTAGCCTCTGCTATCTCCACATACAACAGCATTCACATAATAAGACTGCTACACAAGAGGAGGCTGAAGAAAGTACATTTTGTATCAGCTTTGAAGAATGGCTTGACTAATAATGGGACTAATATTAAAAAGTTTAAAGGGTTTTCAGTAAATCTGTTGAGATTTCTTTACAAAAGGATGACTTATTTTCTGCACACCCTTATAAAATACAGCAGGAGGCTGAAATATAGGCAAACATGTGGTAGTTCAATGTGCAGTCCTTTCCTGCATGTATAAAAGGAATTAAGGAGGGCAAAGAAATGTGGTGGTGAATACATTAAGTGCTCAGTAGCAATGGAAAGATCATAGAATTAAAGCCTAATAAAAAGCAGGTTATGAATTACTCGTTTGGGCTCTCTTTTTTTCCTTTTTTCTTTAAAAGATCGTGGTCTCTGTGGAAGCTGATATGCTGAATTATATGCTCAGCATATAATTCAAATGGGCTTTGAAGTTTTCCCATTGGATAATGCCTTGTATCAAAAGAGGTTTCACAAGTAATTTGGAGTGATTCAGTCAAGTTAATGGCTTTCCTCCTAAGAGACAGGACAAAATTCTTCCAATCATTTCTCCAGAGAGCTCATGGCTCCTCATATACTAAGTATTTTGATTGATTGAGGCCATTTATAAAATGTCCTTCTCAGCACCAACAGCGAGGGGGAGGGTAATGTTTATGACAGCAAAGGCAAAATGTATTTGGTATGGCCATCTGAGATCTTCATGTCTTTCTAAATTAGAAATTCATGGTCTGTTGTTTTTAGAGGCTACACAAAAAACTGTGGATATGCTGGTAATCCAACCACCTCATCACAGCCCATTGTTTCTATAAAAATTGAATTAGCATTTTACCATGTACTCTCTCTCTCTCTCTCTCTCTCTCTCTCTCTCTCTCTCTCTGTCTGTCTGTCTGTCTGTCTGTCTGTCTAGAATCTGGGCAGTCACTGCTGATCAGAGAAGACATTACTTCCATGAGCTACAAATAGCATGATCTAAGGCAGATTTGTATATGCTGTGGCCATTCTTTATTATTATACCAGGTTTTGACCTTTGCTATTGTAAAACACTTCAAATGGCTCAGACTTAGCACAGGTTGAACCCATTATCTGCAATGGAAGAGCAATGAAGCACTCCTCTTTGCAGAACATCTGCCCAGTTGCACACCAGCATCAAAACCAGAGAGCCTTCTCTGTCTCAGAGCGTGTGCACTCTGTCATCCACCAAAAACAGCCCATGGTATGCTATCCTGCAAAGAGGGGCAAGAACTCAGGAGAAATATTGAGATGTGTCCCCCAGCTATGTACTTTAAGTGTTGCAACTGTTTCAGCCAGCAGCACTGTTAATTATGTGCTACTATAATCTTGCACTGAGAACTGTGGGAGCATATGTTAACCTGCCCATTTTGGAAATCGTATCACAAATGTATCCTCTGAAATGTTATTTTGAATACATTTTAGAATAATAGATCATTTATCACAGACCATCCACCCAGCTGGGGAAGATGTGTCTACCCTTTCTTTAGCCATAGGCCTTGGTTTGCACAATCTGTTCAGCACCGTAACTATTTGGCTGACTTAAATTGTTAGTGAAAGGTAAAGAGACAACAAGTATTAAGGAAATGACCAACTAAAAAGTTTTTGTCAATCATTAGCTCTCATATCAAACTAGTTTAAAAATGGTACTCTAAAACTAATTTCCGTTTTAATTGATCCTGAAAATATTGAGGTATTTCTTAAGGCTCGTATACTAATTGTAAGTTTATCTGGCAGGCACAACTTTTTCTTCCAAACTTGGTCAAAACAATTACTTGTATATTTTCTACATCAAAGACATAAGAGAGATGCATTGAACTTTTAATTGTGAAACCTTTCAGATAGTATTTTTGTTGTGTCAAGGAGATCATCTGTTGTGAGCAAATGCAGTTTAAATTTCCTGAAGGACATAACTGTTTTGCTATGGTTGGTTATTTTACTATTAAAATTATTTTGAGCTGTATATACAAGATCCACTGGCCCATAAGAATTGCCCCATGAGTATTCAGGGTGATTATGTGGAGATACTCTTGAAGAGAATGAACACCTTTATATGAACTTTGTTTTATTTAAGGGATGAGATGATCTGTCATTTTTGCATCCTCCCACCTGGCAAGTAGTTGCTAATTTTGCTAAATTCTTCAAAAATGAACTGGAAAAAAAATCTGCACTGTACTGTACATATCTTTATCTACAGCATGAAGATCAACATATAATTGGCTCTCCAAAAACAAAAAGCACTGCTAGTTCAGTGTTGTCTTAATTCAGGTGGTCATCTCCAGATAGAACACCAAAATGAGAAGTTTGGTAATGCCAAGGAATTTGCCAAGGAATTTGGCACTATCCAGGGAAAATTTTGGAGCAAATTATAAAACAGTCACTCTACAAGACCATTGAAAACAATGCAGTAATAACTAGAAGCCAATATTGATTTGTCAAGAACAAATCCTGCCATATTAATCTTACCTCATTTTTTAATCCAGCAACCTCCCTGGTAGATTGTGGGAATGGTGTAAACGTAATATACCTCAACTTCAGCAGAGCCTTTCAGAAAGTGCCCCGTGATATTCTGATTACCAAGCTAATGAGGCATGGAATAGATACATCAGGTGGATACACAGTTGGTTACAGAATTGTACTCAAAGGGTGATGTTTAATTCCTCCTTCTCAAATTAGGTGGAGGTAACAAGTAGAGTACCCCAAGGCTCAGTTTTGGGCGCAGTGCTCTTCAAGATTTTTATTAATGATTTGGATGAGGGAATGCAGGAATACTTATTAAATTTTCAGCTGGCACAAAATTGGACAGAATAGCTAATACCTTGGAAGACAGGAAATAAATTCAGAATTCTCAGTAGGCTTGAGGACTGGGTTGAAAACAACAGAATGAAACTTAAAATGAAGAAGTGGGAAAATTCACAGTTATAAGGTGGGGGATACTTGACTCAGTAATACTACGAATGAGAAGGATCTTGGAATTGTTGTAAATTTGTATTCCTGTGTTAAGCAGGAGGTTGGACTTGATGGCCTTATAGTCCCCTTAAAACTTCACTATTCTATGATTCTATAAATCAAAGGCTAAATATGAGCCAACACTGTGATGTGACTGCAGAAAAGGCCAATACTATTTTAGGATGCATTCACAAAAGTATTCTCTCTAAATCCCATGAAATTTCCCTCTATTCAGCACTCCAAATTTATTTATTTATTCATTTATTTAACTTATATGCCGCCCACACTACCGAAAGGTCTCTGGGTGGTTTACAACAATTAAAATAGAATAAAAATATAAAACAATTAAAATACAAATAAAATATATACTCTAAAAATTGCCATCAGGACGCACAGTTGATATTATTTCAATTAAAAGCCTTCTGGAACAGGAAGGTTTTGATCTGGTGCCAAAATGTCATCAACGTCAGTGCCAGACGAATCCCAATTGGGAGGGTGTTCCATAGTCTGGGGGCAGCTGCCAAAAAGGCCCTTTGTCTACAAGCCATCCCTCTTACCTCCTTGAGGGATGGCTCTTTCAAAAGGACCCCTGGCTAGATCTTAACTGCTGGGTAGGTTCATATGGAAGAAGGCGGTCCTCCAGGTATCCAGGGCCCAAGCCATTTAGGGCTTTATAGGTCAAAACAAGCACTGTGAATTGGTCCCAGGCAGCAACTGGTAGCCAATGTAATTTAAACAGAATTGGCTTGATGTGTTGCCTAGCGGCCCCATCACTCACCAGGCACGCAGCTTGATTCTGAACCAGCTACAGTTGCCAGACCATCTTCAAAGGCAGCCCCACACAGAGCGCATTGCAGTAATCTATGTGAGATGTTACCAGTGTGTGTGTAACTGTCATGAGACTCTGCTTGTCCAGGTAGGGCCATAGCTGGTATAATTTCTGCAGCTGAAGGAAGGCGCCCCAAGTCCACCTGGGCTTCCAGAGTTAGACTGGGGTCCAGGAGCACCCCCAGGCTGTGGACCCTGTCCCTTAGGGGGAGTGTAACCCCATTTAGGGTAGAGAAATGGCCCTCCAGCCTGTCCGGCGAAGCACCCACTAACAACACTTCCACCTTGAATTTCAATTTATTAACCCTCATCCAGTCCATTATCAGGTCCAGACACGAGTTCAGCACAGAAACCGTCTCACTTCTGTCTTGTCTGGAGTGAGTTTCAATTTATTAACCCTCATCCAGTCCATTATCTGGTCCAGACACAAATCTCATGAAGTTTCCCTCTATTCAACACTGGTTAGGCCCCATCTGCAGTACTGTCTCCAGTTCCGGACACCACACTTTAGGAAGGATTCTAACAAACTGGAGGAGATTCCAAGGAGGGCAACAAGGATGATCGGGGACTGGAAACCAAGCCCTATGAGGAAAGACTGAAAGAACTGGGCATGTTTAACCTTGACAAAAGAAGACTGAAGGGGGATATTATAGCACTTTTCAAATGCTTGTAAGGTAGTCATACAGAGGAAGGCCAGTAGCTGTTCCTGATCATCCCAGAGTGGAGGACACGTAACAATGGGCTCAAGCTACAGGAAGCCAAATATTGACTGAAGTATCTGAAAAAAAAATGTTAGAGCAGTATAACAATGGAACCAATTACTTGTGAAAGTGGTGAGTGCTCCAATGCTACAGACATTCAAGATAAAATTGGACATCCATCTGTCAAATTTGCTTTGACTTGGATTCCTGCATTTAGCAAAGGATCAAACTCAATGTGTTCCTTGCTGCAGCTCCAGGTTGCTAGCCCATCCAAATCAACAATAAGCACAATTGCTTTTAAAGCTCACTTTGGGAAACAGAGAAGATCCAGGAAAGGCTAGAGTTCTTGCTACATTAGGGATATTGTGGCTTGTATAGAAAAGATGGGCTCACCATTTGCTTAATATTGTGGTACAGAAAGGACAAGATTGAGAGTTCTAATTTGTATTTTCCTGGATTCCCTAGAATCACTTGGTTCCCCACCCCCCATATCTTTTTTTCAATTGTTATTTTTCATAACTTGGGATAGGCTAAGGGATACAAAAGGTGAAGGAAAGAAAGATTGGGGTTATGAGGAAGAGGAGACACAAAAATATATTAACATGCATTCTATTCACATTATCATCTCAAAATTCAATTTCCGCTTTTCTACTCTTTTCTGCCTTATAGATTTTAATCCACACTTTGTTCCCCCCGTCCAATATCTTAACAAACCTGTGTGTTTAACCCAGACAAGAGCCAAGACCATCACAAACCATTGTGTTGCCTGATGCAATGCACAATAGGACCTCTGTATCCGTGGGCAATATGTTCCAAGACCTGCCACAGATGCCAGAAATCATGGATAATAGTGAAGCCTATAGTCTCTGGTTTCTTCTAGTGGCCAGTTGTGGTTGGAGATACATATTTCTCTCTCTTTTATTTATTTAATATTTTCAGGCTGTGTATAAATGAAACCATGGAATCCAATGGGCACAGTGGTCCTACTGCATATCAGACAAAAAACAAAATAAAAACAAAAAATAAAGACAAAAATGTCGTCACAGCTTAGAAACTAACTGCTATAGTTTTATATGAACTTTCAGGGGTCAAGTCCACGTCTTCAGACATAAGAGTGAGGCTAGATGGCAAACTTTTTAAAACGGCTTCTTTGTTTTTTTGTGTTTGCTTTTGCTTTTATTTGTTTTTTTGTTGTCTGATATACTTGCACAGACTAACACAGCTACCACTTTGAAAACTACAGCTATGATACAAAGCAGCCAGTGATTTTCCCTTTCCTTTGAGAGAGAGAGAAAGAGAGAGAAAGATATATTTCATTCTTATGCCTTCTCTTTATTGGAGGGATAGAGAAAAAGATTATAAGAAAGAAATGACACCTAGTAGTTAAAAGGGGAAAATGTCACTCTTTTACAATGTGTCTGCACCTAGTAAGGGTCTCTATCATCCTTATTTGCAGCCTAGGTTTAATTAACTTGATGGAAGTCTTTATCTGACTCATTATTACTCAATTCCTCATCTTCCCAACTCCAAGGCAAAGGCTCTAACCCCATGCACACTTCCTTTGGAGTAAGTCCCTTTTAACATAACAAAACTTAACTTTTATCCAGGCCAGCACAGGGGGAAAAATGAAGCAGTATAACATGAACCCATTACTTCTGGGCCTATTCTTTTGAGCTGCAAAAATGGGAAGACAAGAGTTTTGCATTCTTTCCTCTTCCTTATGAGGAAGGGATGAAGAAGAATGCATAAGCTGGTTGGAGGGGCAACAGAGGAGAGGAAGTAAGGAAGAAGGAAGTAACAGAAGAAGGCAAGTTCCTACAAGCAATTCCATGTTTAGAAAATATGCAAAAGGGGGGGATAAAGGAAAAGGAGGACTAATGAGAAGCAAGGAGGAACCTAGCAGGAAAAGGAAGATATTTTGGTTGCTTTTATCTGGCTGGATAGCTCAGTGAGTTGGGTGCCTGGCTGGAATTCAGTTCTCTAACTGTAGCTCCTGTGAGAAAAGTCAGCATGTGTAGATTTGAGCAAACTGCACATGCCCAGCGTGCCCCCAGAAGAAAGCAACAACATACACTTCTGAGTACTCTATATTTGGAAGATCTATAATTGGAAATATTTCCATAATTTTGAATTGCTTTAACAGCATGCAGTGATCATTATCACATTTCTGTTTGGATTGTTCTGGCACCTCCTTAACTGTACAGCAGGACTACTGCGTCCAAGGGATCAGTATCTCCTGTTTCATTTGTCTTCAGCCAGACAATCATCTCCACTATTGAATGGCTGTCACTGTCAGGAAGGTCCTAATGTCACATTAGGTCCTCATGTTTAGACAAAATCTTCTTTCTCATAACATGAACCCATTACTTCTGGGCCTATTCTTTTGAGCTGCAAAAAACAAGTTTGCTTCATCTTCCATATTACAGCCCTTCAAATGACTATCACATCACTTCTTGGCCTTCTCTTCTGCAGCCCAAACATACCAAACTCTCACAACCTTTCCTCACAGTGCTTAATTTTCATACCTAACATTCTGGTTGCTCTCCTTTGGAGACAGTCCAGTTTCCTGATATCCTTTTGAAACTGTGGTACCTAGAACTGCACAGAATACTCTAGGTGAGGTCTGACAAAATTAGAATATAATGGTCCTATTAATTCTCTTGGTCTTGGTATTACACTTCTGTCAATACACCTTAGTAAAGCCTCTTCTTCTTCACTGCTGCATCACACTGTTGGCTCATGTTTAGCTTGTGATGTACTTAGATCCCTAGATCCTTTTCACATGCACTACTGCCAAGCCAGCTGTCTCACATCCTATATTTATGCATCTGATTTTTGCTGTTTAAGGGCAGCACAATACATTTTCCTCTGTTGAAATTCATTTTCTTTGTATTAGTCCAGTTCTCTAATGTAAGGTCATTTTGAATCCTGATTCTGTTTTCTGATGTGTTAGCAACCCCACTGTGTTTAGTATCATATGTGAATTTAATGAGTTTCATGACAAGCTACCAGCATTCCTCCTGTATGCCCAAAGCTTTGAGGCTATCTCCTTGATGTTTTGGGGGCTGTTGTTTCTAGTCAAATAGAAGAGTCAGGAAGTAGCACAGGGCTGATAACAAGATGTAAGCAGAGACAAAGCAACTGAATGCTTTTTCTCCTTGTTGATGATGGTGATGATTGACTCTTCCTTTCCTCTCCCCTCCCTCTCTAGCCAGAGCAATTTCCAGTACTGGAAATTCAAGCCAGCTGGCTGCTCAAAGAGGTGCCAGGGAAAGTATCCAGATTTCAGACAAAGCCTGCTTAACTGTCTGTCTCACCTTTTTCCGTGTCTCCCATGCTCACTTACAACCATCTTTGCTGCAAATACAGATTACCCACAATTGCCATGTGATCATATTATTTCAGTTTGCAGTGATTATTATCCTCATTGTACAACATAGAAACTTTGCAGAAGAAAGGGAAAAGAAAAAAAATTATACTCTATATCTCTGTTGATCATCCTACCTATTGAAGAGTAAGAGTGCACTTCCATAATAGTGGCATCTTATTTATCATAATTTCCTTGTCTATCTTGGGTACTCCAAAAACAGATATATTTTCCCTCGTAGTATCTTTCTGTAGACTGTTCAGATATTTTTGTCAGGAGGGATGGAGGGAATGTCTAATAGAAAGATCACACTTTGAAGTCCCAGAACAAGATAGGATTATTCCTCTTTTATTTCTAGGTCTACTGTATTCTCTGCCATTTTGAAAACTGAATGACAGGGTTTGGATAAACCTAAAATTGTTAAATGCAATTTAGTACCAAGATGTAAGTATTTACAAGGACCAGCAATGCAAAGGAGACCCAAGTATGAGTAATAACAGCTGTGTTAGAATGTGCCAGAAGGGTGAATATGATTGGCTAACTCTAGTATATAGCTAGAGAACTAGAACACAACAGTGTGGGTTGTTGGTGGGTTGCTGTGTGGTTGCTATGTGTTACTATCGTCGTGAAGTGCTGTAGCCGTGGAGCCAAGCCTGAGAGTTCAGAGGAAGCCATACCTACGTGCTTGGAGAGTGGAACTCTGGCTGAATGGACTGACTATATGGTATATGACTATTTATTGGACTGTGACACTGATTTAAAGTTCTGTGACTGTGAAACTGCCATGTACTGGACAAGAACAAGCTGTAAATATCTGTAAATATTCTGCATATAAACCAAGTATTTCTGCTACAAGAGTGTTTGCTGACTGTGTCTGCACTTCACTGGGAACTCTGCCGGTTATCACCACCTGGGAAAAACCTGGTAAAATTCCGCTAACTCTGTCACTGAAGGAGAGTGTTATACACTGCTTTTTAGGGGCAGATCACAATCAAAGTAAAAAATAAAAATAAACAACTGAGTGCAAATATAAAACAAAACCAAAGCCATCCAATAAAATCATTTTTAAAAACTTCTATAATAGCACTTTGAAGTTTTAAGACTAACAAAAACATGTAAGGTAGCCACTTCTGAATAACAAAAAAGCAGGAAAATACCATCAAATGAGAAGAAATGAATTTTAACAGAACTTTGTATGTTTTGTTCAAATACAAATGCAGTACATTGCACATAATGAGGAACCATTTGATCACATGATCATCATAGGTGCTCAGTCTGCTGTTCAGTTGTGGACTGTTAATGAGGCTGTAGCACTTCTTTCTTTGGCTTGCTTAATTTTAACATGGATGTGGACTGAACAGTCTTTCAAAATGTTGTGTGAGCAGGAAATAAGTGTTAGTATACAAGAGCTTGGGGTGTTCAATGCCAGTCTGGGCTGAAAACAGACCAATCATGATACAGTTTAGTGGTGTATGAAAAGAACAGTCAGAGTTCCAAAGTCACATAGTGTAGAATTATTCCAAACTGACAGGTTAAACAGGGAGCAGACAAAAGGCATGGGATACTTATATTTGTATCCCGGGGAAACAAACATGAATATCAGAACCACAGGTGCCTGGGCTATCTGGACCCTCCCCCCAGAACCAGCTAGTCCACCTACTGCTCGCTGTGCAGTGTGTGCAGCTATTGTTGTTTGTGTCATGCCAGTCATGGAAGTAGCCCAGACTGTGCTTCCCCTTCTCCCTGTGCTGCTGAATACTCAGCAGCTAAGCAGGGAGACTCATAATCTTGCCTTCTCGCCAGAGTGGTTTGCTGTGCAGGGAGGCAGGGAAGCGCCAGTCAGGTTAATTCTGTGATTGGCGCAACATGAATGATGACAGCTGTGTGTGCCATGTGGTGAGCAGTTGGTGGACTGGTCAGTTCTGAGGGGAGGGTTCAAATGGCCCAGGCACCTGTGGTGCCAATAGTCATATTCATCTCCTCTGGGAGATGAATATGAATATCCCATGTCTAGATGTAAACAAGTTATTCAGCATAAGTTTAGGTACCCACAATGTGGGAATAACTGAGACAGATAAGGAAGCCAGATATGTTAATTGTCTTAATCAGTTTTGGTCTGGCTGAGGTGCTGTATTTTTTATACCTTGATGTGGAACCCATGGATATACAGTGCAGTGTAGTGAATAGAGTAATGGACTTGGACTTAGAAAATCTGGCTTTGAATCCTCAGTCATCCATGAAAACTCACTGGTGGAACTGGAAAAAAAAACATCCCTTAAATATTTCACTTACTTTGAAAGCCCTGTTCCAGTCACTATAAGTTGGATGGCACATAAAGTACATAGGACCCTCTCTTTTTCTAAATGGTTCCACTTGGTCATCTCTTGCAGTTGGCTGACCTTCAGCAGATGCCAACTTTGCCTCCATTGTGTTGTTTTCTTTAAGCCCCTATTGCATCAATGTTGTCTTTGGTAGCAGAGTGTTTATCTGTCAAGCTGTCATCATCACCTGGAGGACTGGGCTTCTCTGGCAGGGCCACGCTCTGCCTCAATCTCCTTTGCTTCTTGAAGGAGACTGCCAGCTGTCCTTTCAAGTTCCCTTCTTCCAACTAGTTGCCACCTGCTGAGGCAAGTCATCCTGGCCTGAATCATTTGAAGAAGAGTCAAACATGCAGACCATGACACAAAAAGAGGACACCATCAGAAAGGAACTTCCATAGGGAAACACTGATGGAAGAATCCTGTCCCTTGTACCTGGCAGGCATGTGATAAGGTCCTCTGTAAGTTTTTTTGTAGGCTCAGGTACTTTCTTGTAGTTTATGCAGGGAAGCTGGTCACCAAACTCTCCATACATGTGCATTCATAACATATGGCAAATAAGGGACCTTGATGGTTTGCAACAGATGCGTGACTCACACATATATCATGCAGATGATTTCAATAAGAATTTTGGTATGTGCATATGCACTGCTGAACACTGACAAAACACCACACATAATGGATCTCAATACAAGTGCAGTGTAAAATTACATTAATTGTGTTTTTGCAGTGTTCTCCCAATGAACACACATACTCATGGACATTGAGAAGCACTGCAAAGTGCACCACCACTGCAACAGCATTGCCCTCCCATCTCAGAATAATGAGGTGAGGCAAGTGTTATGGGTAAACTATGGGCCACACTTTATTGTTAACCATTAAAATAACCATGAAAAATGGGGGGCCTGCCATAGTGAGGAATCAGGTTTTGCATCTGGGGTCTCACCAGACCTCTTATCCTGAAAAATGGGAGAGTCCCATGCCCTGAGGTCTCGCAGTCCTCAAGACAGTGTGACCCTGGGGTTTGACCACTCTGGAACTTGAGCCACCATCCCATTGGTGACCATCAGCCTGGGTATGACCCCAGTGCATCCTCCCTCCCACACACTGTAATCTCATGATCCACAATCCTGGGAGGTTGGGTGAACTATAGCGTTACCTGTGATTACAAGGGGACTCAATGAACCTTGTTCATTCCACACTATCCACCAGTATGACCATGCTAATTACACCCAGTAACTGCCTGCGCAGTGTGGGATAGGCAAAAAAGAAACCCACTTCCAATTGCCAATCAGGATACATCCCATCACTGTAACTTCACGATCCACAGCACTGAAAGTTTAGACCCACTATGCACTGCCTCCATGGGCACTCACCAATTCAGCTTCCATGGAATGGGCAAGCTTCCTATGCTCCATTCCCCCCATCCAGCCAAAAAATTCAGCACACAGGCCGCTACAAAGATCCCTCAAAAAAAAATCTCTAAACTAGCCTCAGATAAATGAACCCCATCACCTCTATAAAGCTCCCGTCTGTCCAATCGGATCTCCGTGTGTCCTATTACTGGTCCTAAGCCATTAACCATTGCTCCGCAAACTTCCTTATTCACTTTTCTACTTGCTCTATTTATGCAACTAGCATTGCAATTGGCTCTACAACCATGCCCAGGAATAATTGTGGACCAAACTATTCTTGAAAATAGGAACTTTGCCTTCCAGCTCCTCAAATCAGCCAGAATATCCAGCACAAGGGACTTGTCATTTCTCCTGGCCAAATGATTACCCCCCAGATGAACCAACAACACACCTGGGGGTACACCAGCTGCCACTGCATCTGGCATGCTGGAAAATTGGCCCAAAGCATGCCCCTCTGGCCAAGCCATTTCAAGCTCGCTGCTGGTTGCAGTCCCAAATCTCGGCCCCATGCTGTCCTGGCAGCATAATCTGCCGCCCAGTGAATGAAACTGTGACCCAGCAACAGGATCCTCAATTGCCATTTGGGTCGCTCTGCATCTGAAAGAAAAAGACAAAGAGCCCGGCAGCAGCCTACAGCTGTGGCAAGTCCTGCACGTAAAGTTTGTATCAATGGGAAGACCATCTCCCCACCTTCCCGATCTCCTCTGGGCCATACCCTAGCATGGTGGCAGTAGATGCTGCTCCAATGCGAAATGAGTGTGTTCCAAAGTGCCATCTAGCCAAACCCACTTGGTCTAAAGCAACCTTCCAAACTTGGCATTTTGTCAGTGGGTGCCGTCATAATAAGTGACATAATAAGTAGCCCTGATCTTCCCCCCTTTTCTTAAAGTAATCCTCTAGTGCCCTAACTGGGCATATTTCTAAAATGTCAAAAGTGTTGCTGCCTGAAAGAGGGAAGCCTTGTACCTATCACTACAAATGCTGCCCCATGATTCACCAAACCCCATCAGTATGGCTGGAGAAAAGGGGGACCTATAATCAGGCCTTCTAATTATTTCCTTATTCCATCCTTCAATCATCTTATGAATTCTAAAGTCCCTTGTGGAATCAGCTACTCCAAAGGCCTGGAATGCCGATGCCGACATCTTGCCCTGAATAGAGCTAGGTGCCATGCCCTTTCAAAAAAGAAAAATGTTGAATTCTTGTAGATATGGGCCACATCTGTTCCAACTGCTTGTGAACTCTAAATTGTCTAAACTCTTTGCAAACTGCAAAGTAACCCTGCCGAGTACTCAAGGCAAGAGTATTGCTTATAGTGCCTCCCACCTCCAATCTGCCATACCTCTTGGGGGAGGACTTCTGCAAGCTCCTGGAGCCAACGCCCTTAACCACTCCATCTGTTAATGAGACAGGGCATCAGCTATATTGTTGTCTATGCCGGGGGTGTGCCTTGCATGAAATACTATATTAGATTGTAAGGTGTGTAATTCAAGTGCCCTCACAAGCCTCATAACCTGTTCAGATCCGGATGACATGTTATTAATGACATGCAGCACTGCCATATTATTGCACCAGAATCCGACAACTGAATTGGTCAATTCCTCAGCAAATACACAAGTGGCACCAAGAGTGGGAAAAAACTCCAGGAATGTCAATATCCTGGCCAGGCCTGACCTTTGTCACTCCTCAGGCCAGGTCCCTGCACGCCAGTGACCCCAGAAATAGATGCCAAAACCTAATGACCCTGAAGCGTCTGGTTGAACTTGGAATTCATTCTGGAGGCGTAATTCCGCTCTCCAGAATGAAACTCCGTTAAAACTGTCCAAGAATTGTTGCCACATTTTCAGATCTTATCTCATGCCTGCTGTAATCCTAGTTCTATGGAACGGTTTGTGGAGACCTTTCATGGCTGCCCAGAGTCTGTGCAAAAAGGCCCTACCTGGGGCAACTGCTCTACAAGCAAAATTCAAATGGCTCACTGTCTCCTGTAACTGTCTTAGGGTGGGGTTCTTCTGTCTCAATAGATGCCCCAATCTGGCCCGCAAGTCAAACAGCTTTTTCTCGGAAGCTTGCAGTATTGGTGGCAGGTATCCAACTCTATACCCAAGAATGTGATGTTAGGCGTTGGCCCTTCCGTTTTCTCATCAGCCAAAGGAAGCCCAATCTCCTGAGCCAATTCTCAAAAGTCTCCATCAAATGCCTACAATTTCCAGAATCCTTTGCACAACAAAGAAGAAAATAATCTAAATAATGGGCTGTGCTACACATCTCTGCCCTATGTCTAAGTTCCCATTCCAGAAAAAGAGCTAAAGCGCTCAAACACTGCACAGGATACTGACCAACCCATGGGTAATGCTCTATCCATGTAAAAGGCACCCTCAAAGGAAAAACCTAACAACTCAAAATCCTCTGGGTGAACTCGTTTTTTGTTTAGTCGTTTAGTCGTGTCCGACTCTTCGTGACCCCATGGACCAGAGCACGCCAGGCCCTCCTATCTTCTACTGCCTCCCGGAGTTGTGTCAAATTCATGTTGGTTGCTTCGCAGACACTGTCCAGCCATCTCATCCTCGGTCGTCCCCTTTTCCTCTTGCCATCACACTTTCCCAACATCAGGGTGTTTTCCAGGGAGTCTTTTCTTCTCATTAGATGGCCAAAGTACTGGAGCCTCAGCTTCAGGATCTGTCCTTCCAGTGAGCACTCAGGGTTGATTTCCTTTAGAATTGATAGATTTGTTCTCCTTCCAGTCCAGGGGATTCTCAAGAGTCTCCTCCAGCACCACAATTCAAAGGCATCAATTCTTTGGCGGTCTGCTTTCTTTATGGTCCAGCTCTCACTTCCATACATCATGACAGGAAAAACCATAGCTTTGACTGTTCGGACTTTTGTTGGCAAGGTGATGTGTCTGCTTTTTAAGATGCTGTCAAGATTTGTCATCGCTTTCCTCCCAAGAAGCAGGCGTCTTTTAATTTCGTGGCTGCTGTCTCCATCTGCAGTGAGCCCAGGAAAATAAAATCTGTCACTGCCTCCATATCTTCCCCTTCTATTTCCCAGGAGGTGATGGGACCAGTGGCCATGATCTTAGTTTTTTTGATGTTGAGTTTCAGACCGTTTTTTGCACTCTCCTCTTTCACCGTCATTACAAGTTCTTTAATTCCTCCTCACTTTCTGCTATCAGAGTGGTGTCATCTGCATATCGGAGGTTGTTGATATTTCTTCCGGCAATCTTAATTCCGGTTTGGGATTCCTCCAGTCCAGCCTTCCGCATGATGTATTCTGCATATAAGTTGAATAAGCTGGGGGACAATATACAGCCTTGTCGTATTCCTTTCCCAATTTTGAACCAATCAGTTGTTCCATGTCCAGTTCTAACTGTTGCTTCCTGTCCCACATATAGGTTTCTCAGTAGATAGATAAGGTGGTCAGGCACTCCCATTTCTTTAAGAACTTGCCATAGTTTGTTGTGGTCCACACAGTCAAAGGCTTTTGCATAATCAATGAAGCAGAAGTAGATATTTTTCTGGAACTCTCTGGCTTTCTCCATAATCCAGCGCAAGTTAGCAATTTGGTCTCGAGTGCCTCTGCCTCTTCGGAATCCAGCTTGTACTTCTGGGAGTTCTCGGTCCACATACTGCTGAAGCCTACCTTGGAGGATTTTGAGCATAACCTTGCTAGTGTATGAAATGAGTGCAATTGTGCGGTAGTTGGAGCATTCTTTGGCACTGCCTTTCTTTGGGATTGGGATGTAGACTGATCTTTTCCAATCCTCTGGCCACTGTTGGGTTTTCCAAACTTGCTGGCATGTTGAATGTAGCACCTTAGCAGCATCATCTTTCAAGATTTTAAATAGTTCAACTGGAATGCCATCACCTCCACTGGCCTTGTTGTTACCCTTGCTTTCTAAGGCCCACTTGACTTCACTCCCCAGGATGTCTGGCTCAAGGTCAGCAACTACATTGTCTGGGTTGTCCGGGATGTCCACATCTTTCTGATATAATTCCTCTGTGTATTCTTGCCACCTCTTCTTGATGTCTTCTGCTTCTGTTAGGTCCCTCCCATTTTTGTCCTTTATCATGTCCATCTTTGCGTGAAATGTTCCTCTAATATCTCCAATTTTCCTGAACAGATCTCTGGTTTTTCCTTTTCTGTTGTTTTCCTCTATTTCTTTGCATTGTTCATTTAAGAAGGCCCTCTTGTCTCTCCTTGCTATTCTTTGGAAGTCTGCATTCAACTTTCTGTAACTTTCCCTATCTCCCTTGCATTTTGCTTCCCTTCTCCTCTCTGCTATTTCTAAGGCCTTGTTGGACAGCCATTTTGCTTTCTTGCATTTCCTTTTCTTTGGGATGGTTTTTGTTGCTGCCTCCTGGACAATGTTACGGGACTCTATCCAAAGTTCTTCAGGCACTCTGTCCACCAAATCTAGTTCCTTAAATCTGTTCTTTACTTCCACTGTGTACTCATAGGGGATTTGGTTTAGATTATACCTGAGTGGCCCAGTGGTTTTTCCTACTCTCTTCAGTCTAAGCTTGAATTTTGCTATGAGAAGCTGATGATCAGAGCCGCAGTCAGCTCCAGGTCTTGTTTTTGCTGACTGTATAGAGCTTCTCCATCTTTGGCTGCAGAGAATATAATCAATCTGATTTCGATATTGCCCATCTGGTGATTTCCATGTATAGAGTCGCCTCTTGTGTTGTTGGAAAAGAGTGTTTGTGATGACCAGCTTATTCTCTTGACAAAACTCTATTAGCCTTTGTCCTGCTTCGTTCTGAACTCCAAGGCCAAACTTCCCTGTTGTTCCTTTTATCTCTTGGCTCCCTACTTTAGCATTCCAGTCCCCTAGAATGAGAAGACCATTTTTCTTTGGTGTCAGTTCTAGAAGGTGTTGTAAATCTTCATAAAACTGTTCAATTTCAGTCTCCTCAGCAGTGGTGGTTGGTGCATAAACTTGGATTATTGTGATGTTGAAAGGTCTGCCTTGGATTCGTATTGACATCATTCTATCATTTTTGAGATTGTATCCCATTACAGCTTTTCCCACTCTTTTGTTGAGTATGAGGGCCACTCCATTCCTTCTACGGGATTCTTGCCCACAATAGTAGATATGATAATCATCTGAGCTGAATTCACCCATTCCTGTCCATTTTAGTTCACTGATGCCCAGGATGCCGATGTTTATTCTTGCCATCTCCTGTTTGACCACCTCCAGCTTCCCAAGATTCATAGATCTTACATTCCAGGTTCCTATGCAGTATTTTTCTTTGCAGCATTGGAATTTCCTTTCACTTCCAGGCGCGTCCACAGCTGAGCATCCTTTCGGCTTTGGCCTAACCACTTCATTAGCTCTGGAGCTACTTGTACTTGTCCTCCACTCTTCCTCAGTAGCATGTTGGACGCCTTCCGACCTGAGGGTCCCATCTTCCAGCGTCATATCTTTTAGCCTTTTGTTTCTGATCATGGGGCATTCTTGGCAAAGATACTGGAGTGGCATTGCCAGTTCCTACTCCAGGTGGACTGCATTTAGTCGGAACTCTCCACTATGTCCTGTCTGTCTTGGGTGTCCCTGCACGGCATAGCCCATAGCTTTTCTGAGTTACTCAAGCCCCTTCGCCACGACAAGGCAGCAATCCGTGAATGGGGTGAACTGGCAGCAAACAAAAAGCTGCTTTTACATCAGCCTTGGCCATCTCTGCCCCTATGCCACATGCCCTAATCATGTGCACTGACTCATCAAACGACATATAACACACTGTGCAAAGCTCCTCTGGTATGCTGTCATTGACAGAGTCACCTTCTGGATAAGAGAGGCCTTTTTAGGTACAATCCCCAAAGGAGACACCTGGAGATGCGGGACCAGTGGCTGAACAAATAGACCTAACACTCTGCCTTCTTGGACCTCCTTCTCATTTTTTTTTCTAACTATTTCCTCCATACCTTGAACAGACTTCAAATATTTGGAAAACATTGTCTTGCACCTCCCCAAAACTGGGATATGAAAACCTAACTGAAACTCATGAAGTAAATATGCTTCCACTTCCTTTAAAGGGTAGTTAGCCAAAATAAAACCTGAAAGCACCTCCAATTTAATGGGGCTGGGCCCCTTTTGTTGCACCAGCCACTCCATCAGGCTTCCTGTTACTGCTTTGTTCCTTGCCTACTGCTTTTGGTGACCTCCCTTTTAAACATTTCGAACTGGAGTGGGCTTCACCACAGGTGGCCCACCCATGCCTATATTGGCATGGTTTCCTGGAACAGGAACCCCATGCAGAGCAGGTGGGGTTGAACAACCTGCCCCACTCCAGAATGGGAACTGTTAACCTAACCTGTCTTCCTGATAAGGTGGCCACTGTCAAACCTCTCACTCTGCAGTGGCCGGGCAGGCATCATGATTTGAAGCCATAAGCCTGGGTGAATTTCATTCCAACACATGTTCATGTATATTGACACTCTCATGAGGAAATTCTGATCATAGGTCGGCCATGAATCACCCAGGAAGTCCACATAGGCCCTGCATATCAGGTCCAAATACTGAAATAAAGACAGTGCACACCAAGATTGTGCCTTCACAATTATACCTGCACAAATCAAAAATCCAGGCAACCAATTGGCCCAGGTGTGCACTGGCTATTTACACTGCCTCCTTTCTTTCTCTACCTCATCCTTCTTCCCCCACTCCTTAGCATCCATGTCCCAGGCCCATGTCTAATTCAAATAGATGTACATAGTTACCCTTTCATATATGTTCCTTCCTAACTGGTGTCACCTATAAGGAGAGCAGTCTCTGAAATGCAAAGCCCTAAGGGGAATGGAATTATACCTATTGTCAGGTACAGAAGGGTATAGCCAAACCCCAACTCCCACCGATGTCCCTGTAGGGGTGGAGAAAGGTGTTGGGGGATAAGGGGCCCACCAGGCACCAGCGGATGAACCCAAACACACCTGACTTGCCATCCAGCCCTGCGCGCCCATGATCAACTGCTCCTGCAGTTGTGTTCCCAACCCCCATGGTCACATTGGCAGGGCTCCACTAATGTCCAGTGCAGCAGTGAGCTCACCTGATGTTTGAGTAGTGGCTTCATCCCAGCTGGTCGAAGACCTTTCACCATCCAACCTGCTGTCCTCGACCACTTCCTGCCTCTGGACCCTGTTACTACCCAGGCATGCACGTGCACGTTCAGCTCTGCTCTCAACCTGGCCAATCAATTCTTCTGGCTGGCATTCTAGTCCTGAAGCTTATAGAACCTGTTTCCCACCTGTTCCTATTTTTTTAAAAAACAAAATGGCTGTAAGCAGGCTTTGCCAGGGATCAAGGCTAATCCCCGGCACTACACTCCAACCTTGGGGAGTGCTGATGCACCCCCCCAGCTCCATTGATGCCGTTGGCTGCTATGCACAAAAAATCCCTACAGCGCTGAACACAGCTGCTGCCAGGGAATGCAAGCCTCAAAAAAGGCCGAGCATGTTAAGGATGCTTCCTTATGTCTCACACTATCCCGAGGGGAGGGCAAAGGAGCTCCGCTCAGTGACAAGCACCGGTGGAGCTGAAATTCTCTGCTTTTTAAAACATGGAATGAGGAGAGAGAAACATGTTGCAGATAAGACTTGTACCTCTTGGAAGCCAACAGCTCAATCACTGTGGGCAACAAACTATGTGTTCTTGAGTATCTTTTGCTCTCTTGATGGTTTTTATCAAACACAACATTTAATTTCCAGTATTACATATGACAGAATGAAAAACAGAATGCATTCTTGTAAATGTTAAAGAGTTGGGAGGAGAATTGGAGGCTATGTGTGGGTTTCTGTCAGTAAGGACAAATATGATTCTGCTGTAGCTTTATTTTAGTGTGGTGGTTGTTTTCGCTGTTTGCCACCTGTGAGGAACTGGCCTTTATGACACTTTTAGCAATTCTGTTTGTATTTATGTAGCTGTTTTTAATATGAAAGGTCACATTATGCATTCTAATTGCTGAACTCTGCAACGGTCTCCTGCCTGGCTCCAGTTGCATAATTGCCACCAATAAATACAAGCCAACTGGGTGACAGAAAACAGATGAGCTGTTTGGAGCCCAGTTTTTTTGTTTTGCTTTTTGCCTTTGAGCATTGTGACATAATTTGAAAAGCCCTCAGGTTAAACAAAAATGATACAACACTGACTTCAAAATCTACATTCTTTTTCAGTATGAATTGTTTCTCCCCAGTGCTTATCTCAAGACAAAGCACTTCCTAGAAGCCTTCGATTAGACTATGAACTTACATTAAAGTGTTCAGTGTTCCTTCTTCAGTATGAAAGCAATTTGCTGGAAAAAAAACATGTTGGTATATCTTCTATTCCTTTGTAACATTTGATAGGCCCAGTAATGTTGGTACCACTGAAAAATTTCAAGCACTTGTACCAAATATGCCCTATAGTATGAACATTGCAGGCAGCTACACTGCTGATTTGTATCAGTTTCAGCAACGATGTATTTTAAATTGATTTAAAGTCAAGTGGTTTTTGTATTGCTGTGTACATTCACTTTGAAAATTATTACTCCAATATAAAGTAGAGGCTTTAGACCACTTTGAAAATGTTTGTAGACATGTTTTAATTGCAAACCATGTTTTCAGTTTTATAATCCATTAGTAAACTGTGTTGCATATTGTTGGAGGGAGCTACATGGGCTTTTAGAATTACTGCATTTGAGACTTTGTCCTGCACCCGCCCTTCATCATGCTGGCTGACTCCCACAACCACTTGCTGCTGCTGGGAAATTGTTTTTCATTTTAAAATGTATTTCCAAATGGGATAACAATAGTTTGACATGAGAGTGGAAATTTATGACCGGCAAAGGGAGAAGGGGGAAAGTGTTTCCTCCTCCTTTGGAAAGTGAAACGGTCCAAGATTGGGTGCTTCTAGGCCATCTGAAGCTATACATAATTTAGTGGCTCAAATCCTATGGTATTTGAGCAAGCTTTCCATAATGTCCCACAGCCAATTTCTGCAAACTCATGAGATACTGGACACATCTCTGCCATGTACCAGGTTACACATATTACACAATCAAGTTGACCTCTAACACCTCATCAGTTGGGGCAGTTAGTCATGGCAAGGTGCACAAAACACATGCAATAAAGTTTTGGACAGTGTTTATAAAAATGCAACTATATATAATGATGGTCCTAAACATTTAGTAGCCATACCAATTGTTTTCAGCAGATATATTTCAAAGAGTATATTTTATGAACATGTGTTATGAAGGGTTAATGTTCCAAACAACAGTGTAATATGTCACGATGCAGGTTGAAAATGTAATTGACTGAAAATCACATTTTAAAAATCTTTGTGTGGCTCAGTAGGAGTTTTGGCTCTGTGTTTCTTCTACTTGTAACAAAGGACCATCAGCATTGTCTGTCTGTAATTTGGTACAGCTAGGTTTCTTTTTATAGTTATTTCAGACTATAAATGTTTCTACTTTGTACTTGATCTTTGACATTATCAATATTATAAAGAAATAGTAGTATATAATGACTTTCTCCTTTTGGGAGCCAAAATATTTATCTTCTCCCATTACTGAGGACACACAATATGGAAAGTTCTGTAGCATTTATATTTTATTATACAGTTACAATATTTTCTTGAGCTGTACTAGAAACAGTTTTTGTCAAGTACAGTGGTGCCTCGCTTAACAAGCGCACCGTATGACGAATCTGCATAGCGATCCCTTTTTCGGGATCGCTAATGCGGAGGCATACCAATCATTCCAATGGGCAAAACTCGCATAGCGACGATTGGTAAGCATTTTGCTTACCGATCTTTGCTTTGCGATGCCCGCGGATCAGCTGTTTGGCAGTTCTAAAATGGCTGCCGGACGCCTGAAATGGCCGCGCGCAGCATTTTTGCGCCCTGCCCTCACTTACCGAGGGTGAGAAAATGGCTGCCGCTATAGAGGAAACTTCGCTGAATGGTAAGTTTAGGGCACATTGGAATGGGTTTTTACGTTCCGTTTAGCGATGTTTTCACATAGCGAGGGTTAATCCGGAACGGATTAACCTCGCTATGCGAGGCACCACTGTACTGGGTACATTAACTCACAGTCACCACATATCAGAAGTGACATGATGCCACGTAACATCTTTGGAGTTTTTCTTAATTACCAGACTATTATATAGTGCTAAAACAAGTGAAATGGTTGAAACTGTGACAGGATATAGACACCAAAGTTCTGCTAACATTGAGTAAGGCCATTTTGAGTCACAAAGCAAACAAACAGTAATTTCACAGCTTAAACAAGTGAGCTTCTGAGGATCAGTATTTCACTCCCGACGGACTGGATTCCTTCCAAATTATAAAAAAGCAGGCAGAGACATTCATTTTCAACATAAGCAAGAGTGTTCTTTACATTTTATTTGATCTGTTTTAAATCAAGGACATTTAAAGGCCACTTATTTTTGCACTGGTAAGGATGCAGTTTTAATTTTTAAGAGTCATAACTTGAAAAACCTTTGCCCAAAGTTCTTCAAAATTATTGCAGAGCAAGGGAAGATGATCTGCTACATCTGTACCAAATTTCATGCTGATCTGAAGTTCAGTTTCAAAGTTATAAGTTTTTGTTTGGGCTGTCCCATTCTTAGAATTGCCTTCTAGAATGTGAATTTTCTCTGCCAGCACAATAATACCACTGTGCTCTTGTGCAGTGATAATGAATGGCTTCTTCCTTTTCCATATGTACCTACTCATTCTAGAGAAGTAATTGTACTGCAAAGGTATTAGGAAAGCTTTTGGACACTGTTGGAATTTAGTGAAGAAATATCTATCATGCCGATAAGCAAGTTAGGGTTTTTTTTTTATTACAGCTCTCTATTACTGTTTTTTCCATGTATAAGACAATGTTTTTCTCTAAAATATTTAGATTTAAAATTTAGGGTCACCTTATACACAGAATTAAGGAGGGGGAGGGATCAAAGCACTTTGATCCCTGCTTTTCCGCTCCACTTTCTTTGCAAGCAGGAATCATCAAAATGATTCATCAGAGCAATTCCTTCTTTGCCCCTCCACTTTCTTCTGAGTGACTAGCAATCCTTTATCTAAAAGGTTTGAGGGAACATTGTAATTTACAAAATTACTGGATCTTGCTTTAAACACAGGAACTTGGCCATAGATCTGGCCATGTTATTTGCAATTTTTTGTTTTTTCTGCACCATTCCCAGATCTCTAATGATATAGATTTTGCAGGATTTGAAAGCCAGTTTTTATTTGTGAGATTTCAGTGGTCTAAAGATGTCACCCACCTTGGTCTTCAGACTGAGAATTCTATCTGGCTCTAATCCACAACTATAGTATTGCCAGTTTTCACAAGAATTCTGAATCAAATCTATTTAGGTGTTAAACATTTCAGTTTCTATGAGAACAAGTAGATGTTCATTCAAATGACCTATTTTCATTATCAGTATAATGCAGGAAAAGAGTTCCCACTGAAAAGGGAACTTCTGCAAGTTCACCATGGTGGGAAAATGCAATATATTAGAATAAATCCATGAAAGTCATGGTAGGATGACCAAAAGTCCACTGGGACAGAATGAACAATCTGAAGCTATTCTATAAATTATGCAGAATAAGACACTAAAGTGAGTTGGTAACTGTGATGTTTGCCACGTGGCCCCTGTAAGCAGCCCCTTATCTCCAAGAAGATTTATGGGGGTGCCGGAAATTGGGACGAGTACGAAAACCAGACAAACCTCTAACTGCTGAGCAGAGCCACTTAGATCTCAGCCAGGTTCTGTCTAAATTTTCTTCCTCAGAAAGCCAATCTCCTTATTAAGAAAGCAACACACACAGACACATCCTTGAGCTATACTCAGAATAATCTGGCTCTGGAACTTAGGGTAGCAAACACACGTGGCCAATTAGATATTCAGCCAGTCTGTTCAAGAACTAACACCTGCAGTTTTAATCATTACTGCTTTATTGAAAAGAATTGCTTTAGAAAAGATTTCAGTTGATAATAAAATAGTTTAGTAGGTACATTTTCATTTAAGACCAACGGAACACTCCACTCCCCCCACTCCAGCTAAAAAAAATAAAGAAATGAAACTATGCTAACTGATATAAAGGGTAACATAGTCCATCTCACGTGTCTTGGGTCTTCAAAGGCTGATGCTAGATGAAAACCAGTCCATGGTAGGAAAAATAGTCCATTAAGGGAAAAGCACGTGTCTGCCCCTTTCTCAGGCAAACTCCATCTTTTTTTTTTCTCTTCTCTTCCTTCTTCTTCCCAGAATGCCTCCTGGGTCTTGTTGTCCCGCCTAACTTTCTCATGGAGCTTCAGTTGTTATCATTCTTTGTGGCAGAATTATTTTGACTACGAAAGTCTCTGCTCTCTACTCAGCTTAGCAACGAGATAACCAGAGAGCGAAGCTTCTCTGAAACAGCATGTAAAACCTTCCTACTACAGAACAGACTTTAAATCAAAATGGATGCTATTGGGACAATCTTAGGACTACATATCCCATTCTAATACACATAAAAACACAAATCATCACATGCCCCCCCTGATTATCGTTAAAATTCAGAGCAGTTAATCTGGTCTAATTTTAAGAAATCAAGTAAAAGTAACTAGAAAGTAATTCAAAGTAATTAACTGGTTATATCTCAAAATTCAACTACAAATTAACTAGTACAATACTGAAACATAGCACACTGTTGAATACATTGTTTCAACGTTCAGGTTCATAAGAATCTTCACAGTACATTCTAGAAAGACCATCTGCCACTACATTCAATTTTCCAGGAATGTGTTGAACTTCAAAATCAAAATCTTGCAGTGCTAGACTCCATCTCAACAATTTTTGGTTGTGAGATTTCATCTTCTGTAACCAAACTAAAGCTCTGTGATCTGTTTGGAGTGTAAATTTACGCCCCCATAGGTAAGGTCTAAGTAAATTGAGAGACCAAAATAGAGAAAGAGCTTCTTTTTCAGGTACTGCGTAATTTCTCTCTCTATCCAAGAGTTTTCTAGAGAAGTATGAGATAGGGTAAAGGTTCCCATCTTCTCCTTGCTGTAACAATACTGCTCCAAGTCCTAATTCAGAGGCATCTGTTTGCAAAATAAATGGTTTGTCAAAATCAGGGGATTTCAGTATAGGTGCATCCATAATCTTAGCTTTTAAAGCATCAAAGGCACCTTGACACTCTGGTGTCCACTTTACCTTGACAGGCTGTCTCTTCTTAGTGAGCTCTGTCAGAGGTGAAGCCAAATGACTGAAATCAGGAATGAATTTTCTGTAGTAGCCGACTAGGCCCAAAAACGAGCGTACCTGTTTCTTAGTTTTTGGAATAGGCCAATCATTAATAGATTGTACTTTAGCTTGCAAAGTCTGAATTTCTCCTTGCCCAATCAAATGACCTAAGTACATGACTTTTCCTTGCATCCATTGACATTTGCTGGCTTTGACTGTCAGTCCTGCTTGCTGAAGTCTGGACAAAACAGTTTCAATGTGAGACATGTGAGAATCAAAATCAGAACTGAAAATGGCAACATCATCAAGATAAGCACTTGCAAAAGGTAAACCTTGTAAAAGTTTGTCTATCATCCTTTGAAATGACGCACCTGCGTTCTTCAAACCAAATGGCAATCTGCGGAAACAGAAAGTTCCCACGTGCGTGATGAAAGCGGTCTTATCTTGTGAATCTTCAGCCAAATCTAACTGCCAATAAGCATTCTTTAGATCGAGAATGCTGATAAACTTAGCCTTTGAAAGATGTTCAATTAAATCATCCATCCTAGGCAATGGGTATGGATCTGGAACAGTAACACTGTTTAACTTTCTGTAATCAACACAAAATCTTACTTCCTCGAGAATTTCACCCAAAGCGTTACGTTTTGGCACCAGAACCACCGGAGAAGCCCAAGGGGAGAATGACGGTTCAATCACCCCCAAAGATAACATCTTTTGTATCTCTTGTTCAATTTGGATAGCATGATTACCAATTGCTCTATATGGGCTAGACCGTATGGGCTGGGCATTGTTCTCAGTAGTTATCACATGACTGATCAATTTGGTGTAACCTGGTTTATCTGAAAACACATCTTGGTATTGTTCTAAAATTTGAAACAACCTTTCCTTCTGATCAACGGTACCTGTTAAAACAAGATTATCAGACCATGTACCTGCATCTTGCAATTCAGACAACATATCAATAGGTTCATTTGCAGCATGAAAATATTCAGCATGACATTGAAAAACCATTGCAGATCTATCTTTGTACAGTTTCAAACTATTGACATGGTAAAGAACAGGTTTCTTACTAGAATCCAACATTTTGACAAGATAATTGACATTTCCCAATTTTTGAACAATTTCACCTGGACCTTCCCAGACAACTTCTAACTTAGAAGGTCTGAGTGGGTTCAGAACAAGTACCAAATCACCCACAGAAAATTCTCTGTGTCTGGATCTCTTGTCGTGGAAGAACTTCTGACTTGCTTGAGCGTCCAACAAATTGTCTCTGGCCAACTCCTGGACAGCCAAGAGTTTCTCTTGAAGTTTTCTAACAAAATCAGCAACTGGCACAGTACTACTTTTAACCACACCTTCCCAATCGGATTTCAGGAAGTCCAATGGTCCTTGTAGATTTCTTCCAAACACCACCTCACTTGGAGAAAAGCCACCTAGTGAAGAATGAGCTGAGCTACGGTAAGCAAACAAAGCAAAAGGCAATAGCTCATCCCAAATGTTTCCATATTCTTGGGTCAAAGTTTTAATCATCCTAAGCAAAGTTTGTTGACCTCTTTCCACCATACCATGAGATTGAGGATGATGGGCCGTGCTAAAACTGATGGTTATTCCACTTATCTCGCAGATCTTACGCATAAGTTCACTTGTAAAGGCTCCTGCTTGATCACAAATTATTTTGGATGGTACTCCAATACGCGAGCACAAGTCCACGATGATTCTAGCTATGGTGGTAGCCGTCAGGTTGCTAATAGCGTAGGCCTCGATCCACCTACTGGCAGAACAGATGAAAGAAATGATGTATTTCTTCTTAGATTTAGTAGGAACAAAAGGTCCTAGCACATCCATTTGCAAACACTGGAACACTTGGTCAGGAATTTCCATAATCTGCATTTCGGCCTTTACCTTGTCAGTTTGATGGCCTATGCGTTGGCAATAGTCACAAGAACTGACATAGTCCTTTACAGTTTTTGAAATACCAGGCCAGTAAAAATGTTGAGAAATCCTCTTTAGGGTTTTTTGTATTCCCTGGTGCCCACTACTCGGATGGTCATGAGCCATTTCTAGTATTCTCAGTCTATATTCAGTAGGCACGACTAACTGTTGAACAGGTTGGGCATCCAAGTTGGATTTGGGGAAATATTCTCTGTACAAAAGTCCATTTTCTCCCCACAGGAAACTAACTTGCTGATGCGCAGGACGTTCAGCATAGTTGTCTGCTTGTGACCTCAAAGAAGCTAGAGTGGGATCATTAAGTTGCTTCAGTCTAAAGTCCTCTGATCCCTTAGGTATCACCTCCTCCATTTTAGTTTCAGTTGTAGCTGCATTATCAGGTTCGGTCACAAGAGGCTGCTGTTGGGTAAGGTCTCCATCTGAGCTATCCTCAGTGGATTCCTGCTCCCGTTCAGGATCATGCATCTCCCTACTTTGAGAACGCGTAACTACCGACATCGAAGTTGCATTTTGACTCTGCATGTGATCCAAAAAAGCAAGATCATTTCCAAGAAGAAAATCAGGTTTTCCCTCATGGGTTAAAATATGTTTTGCACCTGACCAGGACTTATAGGAAATTTTTACATAAGCTAGAGGAATGAAATGCTGATCAGTCTCTATAGATCCATAACTTTTTACTGGACACCTCAGGTTGTTCAAGATCAAGGTGGGGTCTAGAAAATGTTTGCTTATCGAAGAAATGTCGGCACCCGAGTCACGAAAAGCACTTAAAGCCATATCACCTCCAGGTGTGTGAAGAAAGACCACCTCAGAAAATGTGCGGGTTGCCCAGTCCCTTTGCGCAGTTGGTACTATGCAATCAGGATCCATAACAGAAAACCTCTCTCCTGATGCAGTCTCTTTTACAATTTCTGAGGAAATTGAAGCAATTTGTAAGTCCAAAACTCTAGGCACATATTGGTTTACTGCTGCCTGCATTCCACTGGCTTGCGAAGGGGTTACAGTTAGGTTAACTCCTTCCTGACTCTGTGAAGGCACAATGCTTGACTGGTGAGGCACAGAAACTGCATTACTGGCAGCTGGCACTTGCTGAGTTCCCGCTGGCACAGAACTTACATACGCCATCTTGGGTGTGCCTGCTTTAGATCTGCGTGGAGCTGGCACAGGTGTTTTTCTAGCTGGCTCCTTAACTTGGCTAGCTGGCACATTCAACCTTGGGCAATCTCGTCGCAGATGAGAGCCACCACATTCAAAACATTTAAGAGGCGTTTTACTCTGGCTAGGAGCTAGGCTCCTGCGTTGCTCAAATGAACTTTGCCTGGGCTCTTGAGGAAAAGACTTTCTAAATTCAGGCTGACTCTGTCTCTTAGGCGCTACTGGTGCAGTCTTTGCCCTAACAGCAGGTTCATGCGTTTTAAAGGAGAGAATTTCATCAGTCTTTAAAGCAAGGGTTTGCAAATCTTTGTATCCTCTCTCCAACAAAGTACTCCTTATTTCTGAAGGCACTAAATTAAGAAAATGCTCCATGTACAACACAGTTCTTAAATCCTCAAAAGTACTGGCGCCCAAGGAGCTCAACCACTGATCACCTAGATGTTCTATTTTGTCAGCTAGTGCAGAATAACACCCATTAGGCTGCTTTTTCAGCTTTCTAAAGTTCTGCCTCAGTATTTCCGAAGTGAAACCAAATTTTCTCTTTACCACCTCTTTAAAAGTAGGCCAGTCAGGGTCCTCATCAGATAATTTGGCTACCAAGTTGGCAAGTTGCCCAGAACACTGAGTACGCAGTAGCTTGAGGTGCCAGGCCTCCGGTATCTTAAGATCTCGACACGCTTGTTCAAATATCGATAAAAACGATAATATATCATCGCCATCATGGTAGTAAGGTAGATTGCTTCTATCAACACTGGCTATTGAGTTCTTAAACTCCTCTTTTTCCTCCAGCTCATTAACCAAACGCTCCACCTTTGCCTCTCTGTACTGCTTCAATAACTCATCAGCAATGTTCTGATTACGAATAGTTTGAGTGTGACAAGCAACAAAATCAGCAAACATCATTGTTAACTTATCCACTGGTGATAGACTCTTGTTAGGATCAGGGCCCTCAGCACCAGCTGCTGCTGCTGCTGCTGCTCCTGCTGTCCCATCAGAAATGTTTCTGACTGGCACTCCCTTCCTTACTGGAGTGCTGGCACTCGCCATTTCCTCTGCCTGATCCATCTGTTGCAACTTAGTCCAAGTCTGATCTGAATCAGAGCCAAGTATATCCTGGACGTCCTGTGCTGGGAGTTTAGCCATTATATTTCCCTTTTGTAATTCCTTTCTCAGTTGTGAAGAACCATAAGTAATCCTTCGCTTAGCTCCACTTTGAGTCAAGAGGTCGTGCTCAAGAGCCTCCAAAAGCTCTTGGTGCCAAGGCTTCGTATCTGTACTAACCAAAGGCAGCTTAGCAGATGCACCACCAATCTTAACTTTTCTCTGAGTCACAAACAGCTCTCCAGGCAACTCCAAAAATTCTTCTCCTGCTAAGTGTTGCTCCCTACAAGCTGCAACTATCGCAAACACCAATCTGACCCAAAAGGAAAAATCGCTCCCTGCCCATGTAGCCGAAACTGTAGGGCGAGGTCAAAACCATAAAACACTCTGGCAGGAGACAGCCCTAAACTGGAGCTTCAGAAGGGCGACCGTTTACTTGCATGAAAATGCCCACTCATTAAACAGCCCGATTACATAACCAAAGCATTAGTTCTTACAGACTTGGCTTAAAGCTAAGTCTTTTCATTAAGACCCTTAGCTTAAAAGAAAAACAATTTGGCTAATTTATAGCTCTTCAAAGTAAATAGCGTGGAAGAAACCCCTTTGCCAAAGCTTGGGAGTTTCATCTGTGAAAAGCACATGCATCGAGATGCTTGCTGCTTTCAACTTAAGCCAAAGTAAACACAATAAATCAAAGCCCGTGTTTCGTGTCACCGCTGCCAGCATGTAAGCAGCCCCTTATCTCCAAGAAGATTTATGGGGGTGCCGGAAATTGGGACGAGTACGAAAACCAGACAAACCTCTAACTGCTGAGCAGAGCCACTTAGATCTCAGCCAGGTTCTGTCTAAATTTTCTTCCTCAGAAAGCCAATCTCCTTATTAAGAAAGCAACACACACAGACACATCCTTGAGCTATACTCAGAATAATCTGGCTCTGGAACTTAGGGTAGCAAACACACGTGGCCAATTAGATATTCAGCCAGTCTGTTCAAGAACTAACACCTGCAGTTTTAATCATTACTGCTTTATTGAAAAGAATTGCTTTAGAAAAGATTTCAGTTGATAGTAAAATAGTTTAGTAGGTACATTTTCATTTAAGACCAACGGAACACTCCACTCCCCCCACTCCAGCTAAAAAAAAATAAAGAAATGAAACTATGCTAACTGATATAAAGGGTAACATAGTCCATCTCACGTGTCTTGGGTCTTCAAAGGCTGATGCTAGATGAAAACCAGTCCATGGTAGGAAAAATAGTCCATTAAGGGAAAAGCACGTGTCTGCCCCTTTCTCAGGCAAACTCCATCTTTTTTTTTCTCTTCTCTTCCTTCTTCTTCCCAGAATGCCTCCTGGGTCTTGTTGTCCCGCCTAACTTTCTCATGGAGCATCAGTTGTTATCATTCTTTGTGGCAGAATTATTTTGACTACGAAAGTCTCTGCTCTCTACTCAGCTTAGCAACGAGATAACCAGAGAGCGAAGCTTCTCTGAAACAGCATGTAAAACCTTCCTACTACAGAACAGACTTTAAATCAAAATGGATGCTATTGGGACAATCTTAGGACTACATATCCCATTCTAATACACATAAAAACACAAATCATCACAGCCCCTGCTTGTCTCACCAAACAAAAAGAGCTCATGCTATGTCATCCCACCAGCAGATATTAATTGTGATGTTCCCTCTTTTCTTTCACTGCCACCAGTGGATTTCCTTTATCCACAATGTAAAAGACTTTAGTCAGACACTTGTCTGGTTACTGCCAACAGAACTTATTTATTGAATTGTATAAATAAATCAGAAATCACAGATGTTCTTTATTCAGTGCATACAATCAAATCATTAAAATATCATATATCTTCCCACATAATCACCACCTGCTCTATCAATTAACCTTGACCAGTTTCTCTATTAGTATATACTCTCACTATCTCCCTAACTATCTCTCTCTCTCTCTGCAAGTTCTCTATCTCTCTTCCATCTCTTCTGCCAAACCTTCATATATCCGCTAACGCTGCCCCTTCACTCCTCTCATAGGCGCATGGAAATGAGTTTTTGAATATGAGTGACAGGAGTGATGTGGGGCAATTGTCACATACCTCCCCCCTAAGAAAAGTTTGTTTCATGGGGAAACATTATAGTTTACCATTATGAACAAAAAAAATATGCAAGGAACAATTCATCCAAAACATCATTACACTAATATGTTAACTATTAAATCATGTACCATACGTTACCTTTTAACACAATATATTTATCATATACAGTACCTCTACATATCTTGTATTAGATTTTCTCTCAATTACTGTTTAGCAGTTAAAACATATTACTTTAAACATTTAAACCAATCAGTACAATTATAACCATTTGCATTAATTACATTAATACAAATCAAATTACTTTTACATTTATACTACTCCTTACCATTATTTCAACAAGACATTTAGTTTAGTGTACAAACAGAACATTTCTTATGACATTACACTTCACCCCATCCACTTGTCCTCTGGTCTTTGAGACAACGTGTCAGCCACCAAGTTCTGGGTTCTCTTCATGTTGCGAATTTCAAAGTCAAAGTCCTGCAAGATTAGGCCCATCTCATCAGTTTGTTGTTATTGGACCACTGTATTAAATATTTTTATTACAAATGCAGTCTTTAGAAAGTACACACAAATCACACACTTCTGCTATTCTTTTGCCACACTTTTTTTGGCTTGACCTAATAGTGCTAGCACACAAATCTAGCAGACATATAGACATCACAAGGCTGTTTTGCTACATCTCTATTTAAGTAGGTCTGCTGTTGAATGTTAAACATTTCAGGTGAAGAGGAATGGCATTTCTTTTTCTTTTTGTTTTTGCATTTGAAAACTTGTCCTATGTAACTTGTGCAAACATCTGGAATAATCATAATATTGATAGGAAAATATGCAATAAAATTACTAATGATGCAACATTGAATAAGATAGAAAAAAAAGCTGACAATAAGCCAGTAGCTTAAAAACTAAATGTAAAATAGAATAAAGACTAAATCCAAAACAAACAAAAACTGGGACAGAGATCACAAGTTTTAAAGGCAACACAAATGCCTTATAAGTGTTAAGTACCAGCCATACTTTTCACTTATTGCAGTTTTCCTCTCAGCGATCAGCAAGGTAACCCTCTCCATTCCTTCTCCCACGCACTTGGGGAACTGAAGACTGCCTCCTCCACAGCTGATATGACTCAATCTGTCTCCACCTGTCTTTAGGCATCAGTCTTTATTATTACTTATTATTATTATTAAAAATATTTTTACCTCACCTTTCTCCTCACCAAAACAGTGGAGTGAGAAGGGGAAAGCCAGCTGGGAATTCCTATCTCCTTGATGTTATTTCTCATCACCAAGCATGCTTACCTCAGTGGCTTAGGTATCTGAGTGTGGAACCAGAGGCTGGGAGTTCTCCAGTGTGCTTCCTATGAGAAAAGCCAGCCTGTGTAGCCATGGCAAGTTGCACAGTCCCAGGGTGTCCTCAGAAGAAGGGAATGGTAAATGTAAGTGCTCAGTACTGTGAAAACCCTGGAAAGGGTTGCCATAAATTGGATGTGACTTGGTGGCACACAATTGTTATTATATTAAGCATACTTAGGTGTTTTCAGAGTCTTTTAATTTTTTTAAAAAATGGCTATTACTTATCAAACAGCTATGCTTCAAAAGTAAGGCTTAATAGACTATGAATTATGCTTCATGAGCCAAATTCCATGAAATTAATTGTTTTATAGTAAATATAAATTATGAATTAATTACTTCCCAGAGTTGCATGTGTATGTATTTTAGTAATAATCACTTTGAATTCCTTAATTTCTCCCAAATGAATTTGAAGCCAATCTTAAAAAGTCTTCCCATTTGTGGGAAAGTTAAGGATCATTGAAATAATTTATCACATTTCTACAGCTAAAATTTTTATCATGGATTGTGGCTTGCTGCCTTTGGGAACGTCCTACACATTGGTCCTTGGAATGGTTACCTCTTCAGTCTCATAGGGCCCAGCACATCCAAAAATAAATTTGCTTTGCCCCATTTTGGTTGGAAAATTAAACAGATGCTTTAGGTAATTCAACTATGTATGGATAATACTATGAAAAACAGGGATGATGCACCAACATCAGGCTCCTAATTCAGTTTGACATCAATGTAGTAGAAATGCAATACAGAGGATACAGGAAAAAACAGGATTTCAATTCCCTGCCATGCCTCCTTGACAGGGGTTGGACTCAACAGTTCATAGGGTCCCTTCCAGTTCTGCAGTTCTATGTTGATGATGCATTTAATGAAACAAAAGTATAATTATTAAAAAGTGTAAACACTGAGCTTCAATGCTCAACTTCAGGAAAAAAGTAGGGGTCAGATATGTTTGAGCATGTGCTGTGTGTTTGCACATATCAGTGGAACTGCCTCTTCATTAAAGGAGTAAGTATCCCAAAAGTTGCTTCAAAACTGCCTGCAATGTGCTGAATTTGCATGACATAATTTAAGGACTGCTTGTCAGAGACATACAAGGTTAGCCAATGTGAAAAGGAGCCACTGAACAGGATGCAACCAAGCTCAGTGTGGGATCCACTTTTGACAGGATGCCTCTGCTGCTACAGTAATTTGAGCCCTTCTGCGTGTTACTGTTGCATGTTCACAAGCTGAAGTTAAGGTGACTTTGGAGTGACTAATCCAGCACTGCTCTGGACAGCTGTTTAACAACACATTGACTACTGAAATTCAATTTCCACTAGAAAATGGCCTTTGTGAGATTAGAGTTTAACAAATTCCCAGAATGTTTTGGATTAATTGGTTACACTTGAATTAACCGCCTCAATACAGAGAATTATTATCTTAACTGGTTTTACTCAACTTACTTGTACATATTTGAAGGTCAATCCATCTATCTGCAGCTCTTTGGCCTCATATTTAATATTACCAGATTCTGGTTCAGTTAGCCTACATTTATTATTGCATCTTTCTTATACATTCCATCCTTGATAAAATAATCTGCCTCGCTGAGCTTCTTTCATAAGGCTTTGTTATGGTGGGTACTAATACTGGGAGATACTAAATCAAGATCTAGTGGAAGGCTGATACATTTTCTTATATGTATCTCTGTCTCTGAGGAATATAAAATGTTCTAAATTAGAATGAATATTTGCAAAGTAAATGATTGGAGAGTATTTCAAATTTCATATGTATGCAGAAGAAATATTTTTAAGCATTTGTTGGTGGCAAGAATGGTGGAAAGGAAAGGAAACCTTTATGATTTGGTCACAGTTTTAACTTTAAAAGTGGTAGGCTGATGTCTGTCCTCCAGGAAAGAGGCATGCTACAAAGGCTTGTGTAGAGCACCCAGTGTGGTGTAGTGGACAGTGTAATTGATTAGGATTCAGAAGATCTGGGTTTGATTCCCTGGTAAAACCACTTTTTAAATAACTCACTTTCCTTGAAAACCCTATTGGGATCACTATAAGTCAGTTCTGACTTCATGGCACAAAACAACAACAAAGGTATGTATATTCTGAAATACTAGCCAAAGGAGGGAAGAAGGAAGTGATGGAAGACAGAGGAAGTAATGAAGAATAATGTGATTCAGGCAACAGCTTTAGATGTCCTGGGATATATTGCTTCAGAATTGAGGGGTGGGGTTGCTATCTCCTTCCCTTTATCAATAACAATACCCCTCTCTCCCTGGATAAGGTCATTTAGTCAATTTAGAACTAAACTATACTAGATGAACCTTTGAAATCCAGTTTGGTGTAGTGGATAGAGTGACAAACTCGCACTCAAGAGACTGGGTTTGAGTCCACACTTAGCCATGGAAACTCATAGTGGGGGGAGGGACCAGTAAAATCATCCTTAAGTATCTCACTTACCTTGAAAGCCCTATAAGTTGGCTTCAGCTTGATGGTACATAATGTGGATCCACCTTCAGTGTGATAGAGCAAGGCAACTGTTCTTACAGTTTGTTATGGGGCAGTCAGATTCCAGCAGTGGAGAGACCACATTGGCCCCAAACTTATCATAGGTCAAATCTGGAAACCTTCTATAAATACAAATCATCTTTAAAAAACCTTCTGCAAATACAAATCATCTTTAAAAAACCTTCTGCAAATACAATTCATCTTGTTTTAAAGTGCAACTACAGTTGACTTAGCAACATCACACTACGACAAAGAGTGCAAAAATATGCAAGGAGTTCATGTAACCCTTGCACATATATAATCTCTCAAGTACCCTGTTACATGTTTCTGAAGAAGTGAATTTATGACAACTCACACTTTTAATCAAAGTGTTTTTCTTAAAGATGCCATAAAACTTTTGTTTTCCTTCTTTCCCCCTTAACAGCATATGTTTCCTTTGTCTAAATTGCTAACATTTTTTCTATTTGAATAACATAGATACTAATACCATCCTGTGCTTCTGAAAAGATATGGTGTTACAAATTAACATGTTGGAATAATCCTTGAGAAATACCACCATTTTTCCCACCCACTTTTGTAAAATATATACCACCAATCAATCCATGAGCCACTAAAAAGAGAATGCAATTAAATGCTTTATTATCAAAGCAGCACATTCTGTAGTTGCAGAAAGGTCACCTGTTTACAGAGTGGTCTAAAACAATACTTTCCATAGATTAAAGTGACAGTGCATTAACCTCTGAACTTTTAATCCATTTCCTCTGATATACCTTGCACATTTGAATTCAAAGCTGTTTCATTACAGTAGCTGCAAAGCACTGCCTAGATACGAGATTCTTAGTTCTTTCTCCTTCCTGGAAATCAGATTTTAATGCCATTTTAAATATTTGAATTGGTGAATAATGCTTCACATACTGTAATCCACTTCTCTGAATTCTTGATGCAGAGAAGAAAACCATTTGTGGTTTTGAAGGATAACCACAAGATTACAACCTAATGAAAGTGGATTAAGCTTGGACTATTTCCCATTTGCTAGAAATCCATGGCATAAGAATAGAATCATGCTCTGGGCTGGTGTATCTCTCCTCCCCATTGCAGTGCTGTTTTAGCTGCTCAGAATAGAACATCTGAATTCATAATATCCTGTATATAGTCAGTGTGAGGTACTTTGTTGATCTTTTAAGGAAAAATGTTGTGCTTAGAAAAGAAAGGAAGCATGTACAACATCAAATTATGTTCTACTAATGATGATCAATGTATTGTTTTCAATATATTTTCAATATTTATTTATTTTGAGTGGGTATACGTTGGTGCTGTTAGCCACCCAGAGTAGTGTTCTGTCACTAGATGGACAGGATAAAATGCAATCAATCAATCAATCAATCAATCAATCAAGCAAGCAAGCAAGCAAGCAAGCAAGCAAGCAAGCAATTTATATAAAGAAAAAAACCTGAGAGGAATAAAAATCAAAATATTCATAGAAGTTTACGGGCATTCTGTAGTTTGACAGAAAACAGTCTAAAAGAACACATGCTCTAGCAATGTGAAATGACTTAAAGATGGTATTCTGAATAAAGTGATTAAAGTGAATCTCCATGGCCTAAATCATGACATTGCAGGGACATGGCACACCTCCCTTGGGATGCAGTGGAAGCTGGTTCTAGTGTCAGTATAGCAGTGAATCCACTGCATATTTGAGTCCAGATGTTAAAGGAGTTGTCCAATCCTTTTTTTTGGAGATAAGGGTCTAAAACTTGCAAAGATTACATATGTTTTTTGTCTCTGTATCTCTGTGAATTATAGTTGCTGGCAATTTTTCATGAATGTTCACATGCAGTTCAGTTCTTAAGAGTTGTGCTTCAATTGGAAGCATGAGGTTCTGGATTCATAATTTTGTTCTGGATTCATAATTCATCCAAATCCAAAGCAGCTCCACTTTTTTGGCTCTAACTCTGCAGTTAAAGGCATAGTTCAAATTCTAGGATTTCCACCCCCCCCACAAGAGAATAGTATCTGACTGACCTGTGAGCAACTATAGTAATTATAATGAAGATGGCAGGCCCCAGAAGCATATGTACAGATATGTTCTGATGAAATGACCACTTCAAGTATTGGTGTGGCAGATATGGTGTCATTATATATATATATATATATGCCAATCTGCTTCTAGCTCTGTCTGCAGTTTGGGAATCATGTGTACTAGCACCCACAAGTGACACTGATATCAGGCAACATGAAGTCAAGTCATAGCTGTGCAATACAGCAGCAGGAAGAACATAACTAGATGGGCCAGGGCAACTGGCATTCATAAAACCTGCTCTGCAGGTTTACATATGTCTTTATTTCTTTAAAATATGTTTACCTCACCTTTCTCCTAAAAACATTCAAGGTGGCTTACTTCATTAACAACACAAAAACAGTAAATTATTCAAATTTAAAAAAAAACAATTAAATAAACATTATATTAAAATATTAGGTAAAAGCATTACTAAAACAGATTTAAAAGCAATAAAAATGCAAGCTATCCCATTTTGAAACTTTTCTTGGACAACCAGTCACACCTGCCTGAAGAGAAAGGCCTTTGTATTTGTGAAGGCTTTCACGGCGGGGATCTAATGGTTGCTGTGGGTTTTTCGGGCTCTTTGGCCGTGTTCTGAAGGTTGTTCTTCCTAATGTTTTGCCATTCTCTGTGGCCGACATCTTCAGAGGACAGGAGTAGCATTCTGTGCTCTGGTGCAGTTTGTTTGGGAGTTGAGTATTTATAGCTGTTGGATCAGCTTTTTCCTTTTCAGGAGATGGGTGATTATGTTTTTGTTGTGGGTGTATTGTTCTGATAAGGAGGAGAGATTATCTGTCACTGTGATTCTTGGGTGTCGTTAGCTGGTCTTTTGTGTGTAGTGATCACCGGTCCTTGTGGCTGGGTAGAGTTCATTGACCTTTTGCAGGCTGTATTTTTCAGTGCTGGGAGCCAGGCTTTGCTGAGTTTTAAACTTTCTTCTTTTTTGTTGAAGCTCTGCTGGTGTTTGCTTACAGAAAGGTCTTTGCTTACAGAAGGACAGCAATAATGAGGCCAAACTAGCCTCCAGGGAAGGGAGTGCCAGAGTCTGGGAGCAGTATCAGAAAAGGCCCTCTCCCGTGTAACCACCAAACACATCTATGAGGGACAGAGAGAAAGGCCACCTCTGCTGATCCTAACACCCAGGCAGGCTTATAAAGTTAGATGCTATCTTCGAGACATCTTGGACCCAAACTGGGATGTAACTAAGGTATGTGTCACTGTGGCCAGATCAGAAATCTCCAGGAATGGGTAAAGATGGTGCACTAGTTTTAACTGTGCAGAGGCATTCCTGGCCACTGATGAAACCAGATATAAATCCAGGAATGCACCAAGACTATAATAAGTTGGAAAAGTGGCATAGTGGTGGGACCAACCCATCAGAGCACTGCTGAAGAAAAAGGGATGTGAGAACTTTGAGTATTCTCCACCTCACAATGTCCAGCATTTGGGAAGACCAGGGATTAAAGACCGGGCCACACGTGGTTATGGACAGCAAGCAAAGGAGAAGGAGCACATCATCTTGAGAGAACCAGAGAAAGATAGTAGCATAGAGACCTCTCTTGACTTAGGGTATCATGGATGGTGAAGAGGTGGGATGGCTGGCAGCGAGAGCTTTCCAGGGGAGTCTACTGGGAGGAAAGCTTCTAGCTGGAACCCCTGTTCTGTTCTCAGATTGTCGAGAACTAGGGAGGCACAATCCCAGACATGTGGGCTCACCTAGTCTCCCAAGTGTGCTGGGGTTCCAGTTTAAGGTGAGTAGTGGTGCTGGGGTCCAATCCAATGCACCTGAGTTAAACCACCCTTTCCTGTCCCAGGGACACACAGTAACCAGCAGGGTGTGGTCTAGCCAAGATTACTTTTGAGATTCCTACCAATTCAGTGATTCTTAGAAGGAATAAGAGCTGAACTGTTGTGAAAAATGCCACATAAACATGTCCTATATTTTATCTTCATGCCATACACAGTCTTAAAGTACTCAAGTCTTTTCTGAATGCAATACTGGTGGCATGCATAAAAGACCTCTAGGTGCCTCCCAAAGGTCCTTATAAAACTATGAATCCACAGCCATCTATGATATTTCTGTGAGGACTCAAATTGTACCTGATACAGCCCATTTGCTGACAGCCATCTTCCGTGGGACTAAACATAGATCCTTGTTTTATAACATAGTTCATTTCAAAATATTTATAGTATCTTATTGGGATGAAAAGTTTACCCACATAAGGTTCACATATAGTTGTTTGAAGGCTGTTCACTGTTCTGGCACTGTGACCAACCGTTAGACTCGAGGTAATCAGACCAGCCATCCCTCCACTCTAAATCTGGTGCTGCTGAATGCCAGGTCTGTATCCAACAAAACCCAGATTATCCCTTATCCTGGATGAGGATGCAGACCTGGCATGCATAACTGAGACTTGGATGGGTGGGGAAGGGGATGTTCCCTTGACTCTTGCCTGCTTTCCAAGTTATGCAGTCCAACACCAGGGTAAACTGGAGGGGCGGGGGGAGTAGCCATTGTCTATTAAAACATTTTAGAGGTTGTTAGGCACTCCGGGGTGGTGACACTAGGTCCTGAGGCCCAACATGTGTGGATTGGGGCCAGGGATGGTATTGGGATCTTGCTGGGTTACCGTGCTATCCGCGACCCAGTCATTTCCTTACCAGAGCTGGTGGACTTCATCTCCACGGTACTCCCCGAGGCTTTTGGTCTTCAGTGATTTCAACATCCATGTGGAGGTGGAGGTGTCCAGTCCGGCTCTTGAGTTCTTGGAAACCATGGCTTCTTTGGACATGTCCCAACATGTCAATGGCCCCACCCAAGTGGGCAGTCACATGTTAGACCTGGTGTTTACCCCTGAGCAAAGTGAATGTGGTCTGATGGTGACTGACCTTGTGTCGGTCCCCTTGTCATGGTCGGATAACCGCCTAATTAAATGCAGCCTCTCAGTGGCTCTTCCTCTTCACAGGGAGCAAGGACCTATTTTAATGGTCCGTCCTTGAAGGTTACTGGATCTTATAGGATTCCAGGCCATGCCATGGTATGGAAACGGTCACGCTGTTTGGTGACCTGCTGAGAGAGGCTGACAGGGACAAAATGTCTCTGTTGGTTCTTCTCAAAATCTCGGCTGCCTTAGATACAGTCAACCATGGTATCCTCCTGGGGAGGTTCTCCGACTAGGTGCTAGCCTGGCTCTGATCCTTCTTGGAGGACCATCTCCAGAAAATACAGCTTGGACAGAGTGTATCAGCTCCATGGAATCTTAATTGTGGGGTTTCGCAGGCATTGATTATCTCCCCAATGCTGTTTAATATCTACATGAGGCCGCTGGGTCAGGTCATCAGGAGATGTGGGGCTTCATGTCATCAGTATGCTGATGACACCCAGCTCTACATCTCCTTTTCTCCAACAACAGTGGATGCTGTTTCATCCCTTCAGCGCTGTCTGGAGGCTGTATTGAAATGGATGCAGGTGAATGGTCTGAGACTGAACCTGGACAAGACGGAGGTCCTGAGGGTGGGGCCCCCCAATGTCAGTGGTTTGTGGAACTTCCTCTCTTTTGGGTACGGTGACTCTCACCACAAAGAATTCAGTTTACAGTCTGGAGGTCCATCTTGACCCGGCGCTTACCGTGGAGACCCAGGTAGCATCAGTGGTCCGTACTGCCTATCTCCATCTTTGGCGGATTGCCCAGATGTGTTCCTATCTTGATGTGGGGGCCCTCACCACTCTGGTCCATGCACTAGTAGTCTCAAGAGTAGACTACTGTTATGTGCTCTATGTGGGGCTACCTTTGAGATTGATGCGGAAACTTCAAATGGTGCAGAACGCAGCGGCCAGGTTTCTTACTGGGGTGAGAAAATATCAACATACTGTATCTCCCTTACTCTGGCTGCCCGTTCATTTTCACATTGATTTCAAAGTACAAATGATGACATATAAAGCCCTAAATGGTTTAGGACCTCAATATCTGGTGGAACATCTCCTCCCAACTAGATCTACCCAGATAACTTGCTTTAGTCAAGATGGGTGGCTGAGGGACCTAATGCCGAGGGAGGCCCAAAGAGAAAGAATAAGAAAGTGGGCCTTCTTGGCAGTGGCCCCTTGCCTCTGGAACCAGAAATTTGTCTGGTACCCTCACTGGGTGTTTTTAAGAGCCAGCTCAAGACCTGGCTCTTTAGGCAGGCCTTCCCTCCTGTCAATATCTAATTTGTTTGCTATTTTCAATTGTATTAATGTTGTTGTTTTATTTTTTATTATTCTTGAGCGTTGTAAGCCACCCAGAGTAGACTTCGGTCTAGATGGGTGGGATATAAATTAAATAAATAAATAAATAAATAAATAAATAAATAAATAAATAAATAAATAAATAAATAAATAAATAAAATTATCAAGAGCTCCTACTCTACCCTACAGAACATTTTGAGGTGCTTGAGCCAGAGGACAAGATAGTGCCATGCTATTTTGCATATAGAATTAAATATATTTACATCTAACCTGCTAACAGGAGGGTTGACTACAGTTCTTGTTGTTCATTCTAGTAAATACTGGAAGTCCAGTATTGTCTCATGAAGCATGTTATTAGTTCCAGGCCATGCAGGACACTACTGGCCTTGCTGTATTCATTCCAATGAACCCCCAAAAAGCAAAACAAACAAAAAAAAACAGCAGTCTGTCCCCTTCTCTGTGTCTCAGTGCTATCTGTTATCACATGCTTGCTCAAGTTGCCACTTCATGCCAGCAGTCAGAAAAGGCAATATAGACAGAATGAAGCAGGCACCTTAGCAAAAGGATGAGGGGGTGACAGTAGCAAACCCCCCCCGAATACCTCCAGAGGCACCTTTCCATTTCCAAAAGAGAAAAAAATTCAAGAGAGAACAGAGCTCTGTGTACTTCACAATTCACCCTGCACTTTCTAAACTCACCTGCTGTCCTCATGTGTGGTGCATAATGGTAATATAGTAGTACCTCGGTTTGCAAAAGCCTCAGTTTATGTAATTTTCAGTTTACGAATTGAAGTCCATATGAAATAAATTTCTGGTTTACGCTGTTTTCTCTCTTTTTTTCACACTACGAAAGGTTTTTTCCAGGGCACATTCTGCCTATAGTGCTGTCCCTTTTGTACCGCAATTGGCATTTCTGTTTGTGAAATTTCTGTACTACGTAACATCACATAGAAAGGATCCATTTTGCAAACCGAGATACTACTGTATGTTGCCAAGTGCCTCAACAAATGGAAGACTATACAAGGAATATGAAGAAAGCATTGCTTTGCCTTCTGGCTCAAACAGCAAGTGTCTTGAGCCATCCTTCCACATATACTACTATTGGAACCAGATCTAAGAAAGCTCTTAGATGTGAGGGTGGGGAGTGTTCTTACAGAGTGCTGTGAGTGATAAATCCTGACAGTGTTAGTCACGGCTAACATTACCTTCAACAATGTAGGTTTCCATGTGGACCAATGGAACTGGATTGTAGCAAGTGGCTTTTTAAAAAATTGACAATTCCTTTTTGCTCCTGCCCAAAGTTTCTTGAACAATTATATTCTCCTTTACTCTTTGGGCTTATTGCTATCTCACTCTAAGTCCATAGGTTCCCTGTAATAGTCCAAAGTCCGACTCCCATTTTTTTCTTTTAAATGAATCTTGTGTGTTGGTAATTTTTCAGTAATAATGTTCTAGAGGATATCTTGTACACAAAGAAACACTGATTTGCTCCCTTCAATTGATACAGTAGCACTCTGGTTCTCTTACTGCTGCTGCCTTCTCTGATTTGTTTTTCTCCACTGTTTCAAAATATATTCTTATGCCCTCTCCACACTCCAACTAAGTCTTGTCCAGCGAGACTAAACTCTTTTGTTAGTTAGGTATGCATGTAAAATACACTATTTTAAAAATTCATCTCCAGTCAATGATAAATTGATTTCTCTTTCAGCCTTTCCTGTGAACTCAATATTCACTGTGTTTGGTGGTTTGCTAGATATGACATATTTATTATATGTGCGATCCATTTGAAAACACTACTCAGAGCAACCATTTGGTGTTGGGCACAGATTATCTAAAATGATAATGCCACATAAGGTGGCAAGGTCCTTTCTAAGTGGAAATATTAGCTATCATGTGACTGTGTTGCCTTTGTCACTTTGAGTTAAGATGAAGCTGTACTGATATGAAGTAACAAAAGATTGCTTAAAGGTTTCCTTTTTGGTTTACAGCACAGAAATCTAGATACGTATGTTGTACCTTTACCATACTATATAGAAACAATTTAGTGACTAAGGGTGAGATCAGGCAGTTATTTAGTTTGCTTTTTGCTTGCCTACAACATGGTCTGGCTCGCTCTATTTGTTGGTGACCAGGTGACATATTCAGGATAGCAAACCAGCCTGACCCTGCTCCATGCCTAGTCCAAACCTTTTTACTCCAGTCATAGGTTTTCTCTCTCTCTTTCTGAGTGAGCGGTAACAGTTGGGAACAGGTTACATTTGGATGGAAGGGTCACTTTAAGAGGTCCCTTTAAAGAGTGAATCCCCAAAGTGACCCTTACCAGTGTGATGCAACACAAACTTTATGTTGCCATTTGATCACATTCTCAGAAAGAATTGAGACATTCCCTGAGGTTTGGAGAAATGTGGGCTGCTTCCAAGTATTACAGCAAGAGAAGGGACTCTGTGTTTTTACATGTCCTTCTAAAGGCATCTGCCTATCTAAATGAACATTGGAACCTTGTCCAATTGCATAGCTAGAATGCATGATCAACTTTCAAATCTAATTGGAAAAAACATGACTTTTATGCACTGAATAAGAACTCACTTGCTCTGTAAGTATGGAGCAGGCCTAATACACAGAAGAAATGTTTTGCATGCATGGACTGCCAATAGTCACCTTGATCCAAAGCTCTCTCCATGTAGCAATATGTCTCTTTCTGTTCATATTTGTGCCAATAAGTAGAGACAGGAAGATCTATGCATATATTTCTGAATTACTTATTTCATTAATGCTAATGAGGAAACTTCTGAAGGAAGGTGGGAACAGTATGAAGGAGTGAACAAAGGAAGTTTTAAAATGTGTAAAATGTGTATTAAGGCAGAGCATATGTGCTGTATTAGTTTTGAACAATAAAAGCCGTACAGTATAGAAAACTTTTGGTTTTTTCTCTCTTAAAGGTCTAGTCAAGAGTATGCCTGATTCATCTGCAGAGGGGCTCTTGACTGACCTTTACAAAAACTTTCCATTTGTCTTTTTAAAAAAAAAATACAGTATATCTATCTATCTATCTATCTATCTATCTATCTATCTATCTATCTATCTATCTATCTATCTATCTATCTATCTATCTATCTATCTATCTATCTGTCTGTCTGTCTGTCTGTCTGTCTGTCTGTCTGTCTGTCTGTCTGTCTGTCTGTCTATAGATATAAAGAGATAGAGATAGATAGATATATGCTGCCCTAATACACACTTAAAAATTATTCATTTCCTCAGTCTCTCCACAGAGTTGAGGAAGTGTTCAATTTGCCTATATTCCTGAAGTGACTCTCTTCTTCATAATTTCACAATATTGACAAATCGAAGCAGGCTGCTAAGAACCAAATAGGGTTGTTTGTGGTGCATATGCCATTTGGATGTGAGGATTGTGGTGTCCAAGCCTCCATAAGGAGCACTTAGCACTCGGTCAGAGAGTTTAACAGGCCACTTACCTACACCTTTGCACTGAGGCAAGTCCCAAGACCTTAGCAGTACATAGCATAAGCCCCTTGAACAAGTCTGACTATAAAAGAACACTTTATTTTTGCCCAGTACTTTGCAAGTACAGACCCATGGACTTTGTGATTCCTTAGAACTCACAACAGTTAGGTAGGACTCTTAAAGTTAGCTAGTTTGTGGTCCTCTCCACTCCCTGGATTTAGCCAGACTCTGCTGATCAAGAGACCAGACTTTTTGTAAGAATTTTTATAATTATTTTTATTTGAAAAATAGAGTTTCATAGAATCAGTTTATATTGCTCAAGCTTTAACATAGACAATATATTCAAAGATCATTACAGTTAAATAAAATAACTAATCCCCATTAAAATAATAAACTGCTGAGCTGGTCTAAGGTAGTCTAGCCCCACCTCCTTCTTTCTCTTTACTTACATTCTTTCTCCTTCAAGCCACATGCTCAAACCATCAAGTTCTTTTTCTCTCCCATCATCATGAAATAGAACATAGGTCAGAGAACAGGGATAAATTACCCCAAATGGCATAAAAGTGAAGATCCTGGTGGTAATGAGCAGAGTGCTACCCCCTCCCTCCCACCCCCACCCTCTGCAGCCAAACCTCAAATTGTAAGCCACCTCTCCCTGTTACTTCCTTGATTGCAGCAGGGCACTTATAAATCCTCCGTTCATTCAGAGATCGGAGATAAGCCTGCTTGATTGGTTACAGCTGTGGATTAGCCCCTGGGAATCAAATCAATCAATCCGGGGCTTCTGAATGACTGATTCCTCTGGAAATGACTGCAAAGAAGCAGAAGGAGGGAAAGGATCAAAAAGCAAGCAAGGGAAGGAAGGAAGAAAGGTGCGAGAGACAAAGGACTTCATCAAGCTTATTTAAATGTATGTAGAAAATGGAGGGAGGGAGGAAATGAAGGGAGGGAGGAAATGGAGGGTGGGTGGGTGGATGGATGGATGTGTGCATGTGTGTGAGGGAGAGAGAGAGAGTGAGGGAGAGAGACTGACTCAAAACTAGAGAAACCTTGAATTAAGGCAGGGGAAGGGTGGCTTTTTAGGGTGCTGTCTAGGTTTATCATTGCTTTCCTTCCAAGAAGCTGGCATCTTTGAATTTCGTGGCTGCTGTCACCCTCTGCAGTGATCATGGAGCCCAAGAAAGTAAAATCTGTCACTGCCTCCATATCTGTCCCTTCTATTTGCCAGGAGGTGATGGGACCATTGGCCATGATCTTAGTTGTTTTGATGTTGATCTTCAGACCATTTTTTGCACTCTCCTCTTTCATCCTCATTAAGAGGTTCTTTAAGTCCTCCTCACTTTCTGTCATGCTTTTGCGTAGTCAATGAAGCAGAAGTAGATGTTTTTCTGGAACTCTCTGGCTTTCTCCATAATCCACCGCATGTTAGCAATTTGGTCTCTAGTTCCTCTGCCCCTTCGAAATCCAGCTTGTACTTCTAGGAGATCTCAGTCCACATACTGCTGAAGCCTACCTTGCAGGATTTTGAGCATAACCTTGCTAGCGTGTGAAATGAGTGCAATTGTATGCTTTCACAGTAATTTTGAATAGATTCAATAAAATTTTGAATTCAAATACTGTATCATTTCCTTCCTTTCAAATCAAGGGGTAATATTGGCTTATATAATTTTTTTGGGGGGGGGTAAAAGGTAAAAAAGTTCCTTGACCCCTGGAATAGAACTTCTGAACTTCTTCCACAGAACCCATCATCCATTTTCTACATTCTCTAACTCCTCCCTTCTTCTTGACACTTCATGGCTGTTAACCAATTATCCTCAAGGGGCTGTAACACCATCCTCCGCCTTCAATTCCCATGAATATCCAGGTGTTTTATCTCTTCTCCAATTAGCTCAGAATGTTGAGTCTTTCACGGGCCTCTTTGTCCAACCTTCAGCTTTATCTCGAACCATGCTGTGCCGGTTTTCAGAAAAACACTCTCATAGCACTTAGAAAAACACCTTCTAATGTCTCTCAAATCATCTTCATACAGAAACTGTCTGACTCCATCTTACATTTTTCTGACTACATATCCCACACTGCTTCAACTCCATGACAAGGGTCATACCAAATGCCATACTAGACTTCCTAGTGGCCCTATTTAGCCTGCTCCAGTGCACTCCAGTGGCCAAGAATCAAGCCCAGAATGATACAGATTACAGACACACAAATTTCTATGTGTTTTCCCTGGTGGTGATCCAATGACAATTTTTATTTTTTTATTTTTTTTATTTTTTTACTATTAAAGGCTTCCTGTTCTCTCCTCAACACTCCCAAAGCATCCTCAAGGCAAAAGGAAGCTCAGGACCAAAATGGGGTGGGAAGGAATAGAAAACATTGAACTCATTTTGACTTAATTATACCAACAAGATTTTGCCCAAAAAAGTTCACATTATCTAGGCCTGTGTAACTGTCTAGCACTAAATGGCTAATTGGTGTCATTGCTTCTGAGAAACTCACACTTGCAACTACAGGACAAAAAAAGTAGAAAACAGATTATCCAGCATATTCAACACACTCACACAACTTATTCATTGGTTAATACAACAGTAGGAAGCCAACAGAAAATGATAATATATACAGTGGTGTCCCACAAGGCGAATTTAATTGGTTCCGCGGTCAATGCCGTCTTGTGAAAAATTCATCTTGCGAGGTGCGTTTTCCCATAGGAATGCATTGAAATGTAATTAATGTGTTCCTATGGGGGGATTTTTTTAAAAAGTCACTTACCAGGTAGGGAGCTGGGGAAGCACCATCAGAGGACTGGTGGGGGGGGTCCCCCTCGATGCGATCACCGGCTTTGGAGGTCCCCCACCAGCCCTCTGATGGTGCAGGGAAAGCCTCTGAAGTTGCAGGGCACCCCTGCCAGTGTTCCGATGGCTTTGCACCATAGGAACACTGGCGGGGGTGCCCCACAACCACACGTGCCATCTTCAGAGCACTTCAGAGGCTCTTCCTGATGGTGCAAGAAAAGCCTCTGAAGTGCTCTGAAGCCAGCGTGTGCGATTACAGGGCACCCCCGCCAGTGTTTCAATGGCTTTCTCTGCACCATCAGAACACTGGCAGAGGTGCCCTGCAACCACGTGCGCTGGCTTCAGAGCATTTTGGAGGCTTTTCCTGCACCATCTGAGGACTCGCAGGGGTGCTGGGCTAGCCCCTGCAAGCGCCGCTCGCCAGCTTTGGGGGTCCCCCGGGGCTTACCTTGCACCATCCCAGTGAGTATTGTAGTACACTGTTAGAGGAGACACTTTGCTCTTGTAAGCCCTATGTATTAGGAGTCTGCTTAAGGATTCTGGGTTGGGAAAGCAAAGGCTTGTTTCTCATAGCCAAATTCCAACAGCTACCTTGAGTCACCATGAAATATGCTGGAAGTGGGCAGAGAGTAGATCAGCAGAAATTTTGAGTTTCACTCCTGATCAGCTGCTGCTGGCATAGCCATTATTCAGGGTTTATGAGAAATTAAATCCAAAATATCGGGAGTTCTACCTTCTGTCTATCTCTGAAAATATACAGAACCTGCACAATGCTGTTTAGTAAAAGCTATTTAATGTCTACTTTGTAGCTCAACGTAGGTTTTTGGCTTCACCTTGCCTTTCTTTCTTGTAGGTGTTTTGTACATATATGTGTGGGTTTTTGCATACATTTAATGCACAATTTTGCACTAAATTAATTCTGTGGGATGAAGAATTCCCTACCTGTTTGTAGTGATTGATTGCAGGGAACTCTACACAGTGATGAGCAAAGTGATTTAATGACCTCATTTACACACAATAGAAGCTTATCAATCCTGAAAGTAAAGACTTAGAATCAATTACTATTTGCTTGCAAGTAATTTTTCTGCATCATAATATGTAACAATTATAGATGACAATGTTCTCTACTGTTTGAGAAGACATTTGCTTTTTACATTTTCTGCATTTTCAGAAGTGGGATTTATCCTTACCAGCTATTATGTGGTCACAAAATGCTAACAATACTTGCTGTGAAACAAAATTCTTCGGAGAAAAGCATTGCAAACTATGTCTGTGAGCAGGGCTGGTTCTCCAATTAGCTGGAATAAGACAATTATACCAGCCAGGAAATTCAGGGCATCACTAAAGGGCAGCAGATGCCCTATTTAATTATGATCCCTAAGCAGCTCATTACTACAGAAGCCTCTTGTCTGAAATGTTGGGATGTTTCTAAGCAAGAAGCAGGAACTCTGTTTGGTCCACAAGCCAACTGTTATATTATTATGTTATTGGCTGAAATCCTGTTGTATCACTTCCACCTGAAGAGAGATGATGACATCACTGGCACAGCTCAATTTTCAGTATTTCTGTTCCATGTTTTTTTCTGACCCACATGCAATTTATTTCATTTCATGGCAGCTGTGGAAGCTGTAGGGCAGAAGGAAGAAATCTTTAACTACCAATTACCTTAATTACTAATTTCCCCCTGCAGAACCTCCAGTGTTGGTGAATTTCAGCAATTTAAAAAGTTCTTCCTTCCACACTGTGGCTCCCATAGATCCCATGGCAGTCAGAAAAGCCACAGGACAGAAGATGTTTTAATGACTGAAAATTGCCCATGTCAGGAACATTATCATCCTTTCAAAAGTTAGGTATCCTACAGTCTCAAGAGACCATGTCTGCAAGCACCTGGAGTCTCTTCAGCACAACACGGGCAAGCAGCTTCCCTACAACGCTGAGAAGAGGGATGCCACAGTAGTTATTGCAGTCAACCCTGTCTCCTTTGTTCTTATACAATGTGACCATGTTTGCATCCTTCATGTCCTGTGGTATTCCACCTTCCCTCCAGCAAAGACAAAAGATTTCATACACCTCAGTGGTGATGATCTCTTTACAGCAATTCAGCACTTCAACAGGGATGTTATCCTTCTCAGGTGCCTTGCCAAAGGCGAGGGAGTACAAGGCTGCTTTTATTTCTGCTAAAGTTGGTTCACTGTCCAACTCTTCCAAGACAGATAGGCACTCTATGTTATTTAATGTCTCATTGGTTACTACATCTCTCTGGAATATAGCTCAGAGTAGTGTTGCACCCAGCATTCCATGCCCAAGCCAACGTAGATGTCACTGTTTCAGTAATGTATACATGCTAAAAATTCCATCTTGTTCTAGAACTACTCTATTTGGAACTTTGTCCTGCCAGGTGATAACAAAAATGCATCAGAGACAACGCATATGGAAAGTGTTCAACTTCCTCTCCTGCCATGCACAAAGAGTCCAGGACTCTCTAAAGTACAGGAGTGTATTCAGGACACAGGCTCTATAGACCTGGATCTTGGTATATGTCATCAGCTTTTTGTTAAGCCATAGTCTGTTTGTGAATCTAGAGAATATGGTAGCTGCTTTGCCAATGCATTTATCCAGCTCGACATATAGAGAGAGGGTGTCAGAGATTGTTGAGCCAAGGTACACAAAATCATAAACAACCTCCAGTTCTTGTGTAGAGATAGTAATAGAGGGAGGTGAGTCCAAGCAGCTTCCCTACAACTCTGAGAAGAGATATGTCATGGCAGTTATTGCAGTCACCCCTGCCACCTTTGTTCTTATACAATGTGGCAATATTTGCATCCTTCATGTCCTGTGGTACTCCAACTTCCCTCCAGCAAAGACAAAAGATTTGTGTTTTTATGTGTATTAGAATGGGATATGTAGTCCTAAGATTGTCCCAATAGCATCCATTTTGATTTAAAGTCTGTTCTGTAGTAGGAAAGTTTTACATGCTGTTTCAGAGAAGCTTCGCTCTCTGGTTATCTCGTTGCTAAGATGAGCAGAGAGCAGAGACTTTCGTAGTCAAAATAATTCTGCCACAAAGTATGATAACAACTGAAGCTCCATGAGAAAGTTAGGCGGGACAACAAGACCCAGGAGGCATTCTGGGAAGAAGAAGGAAGTTAGTGAGGAGTTGGAAAAAGATGGAGATGGTCTGAGAAAGGGCAGACACGTGCTTTTCCCATAATGGACTATTTTTCCTACCTTGGACTGATGGAAGTCAACAGGTTTTCATCTAGCATCAGCCTATGAAGACTCAAGACACGTGAGATGGACTATGTTACCCTTTATATTAGTTAGCATAGTTTCATTTCTTTATTTTTCCAGCTGGAGTGGGGGGAGTGGAGTGTTCCGTTGGTCTTGAATGAAAATATACCTACTGAACTATTTTACTATCAACTGAAATCTTTTCTAAAGCAATTCTTTTTAATAAAACAGTAATGATTGATTTCTATCTAGAAGCATTGTTTCTTGTTCAGACTAGCTGAGGAATATTAATTGGCCTTATATGTTCGCTACCAAAGATTTCTAGAGCCCAGATTATTCTGAGTATAACTCAAGGATGTGTCTGTGTGTGTTGCTTTCTTAATAAGGAGATTGGCTTTTTGAGGAAGAAATTTAGGCAGAACCTGGCTGAGATCTAATTGGCTCGGCTCAGCAGTTAGAGGTTTGTCTGGATTTCCTACTCATCCCAGTTTCCGGCACCCCCATAAATCTTCTTGGAGATAAGGGGCTGCTTACATGGAGGCAGCGTGGGACGGAACACGTGCTTTAGTGTGATTTATGGATTTATGGTGCTTGCTTTGTAAGTGAAGCTGCAGGCATTCTTCCGGAAGCCTTGGCTGAGGGAGTGCGTGCATGCTGACAGGCTGTAAATTAGCCAAATTGCTTTTCTCTTTCCAGCTAAGGATCTTACGGAAAGACTTAGCTGCAGTGAGGTCTGATAAGAAACAACGCTTAGGTTTTAACAGACATTAAAATCTGTTTAATTGGGCTGTTTAATGAGTGGGCATTTTCATGCAAGTAAGCGGTCGCCCTTCTGAAGCTCCAGGGTAGGGCTGTTTTTTTTTTTTGCCAGAATGTTTTATGGCTTGCCCACACCCTACAGTTTAGGCTGCAGGAGTGGGGAGAGGATTTTTCCTTTTGGAATTGCTTGGCGTCTGCGTTAGTTGCAGCTTGCATGGAGCAACACTTAGAAGGAGAAGAATTTTTGGAGTTGCCTGGAGAGCAGTTTGTGACTCAGAGAAAAGTTAAGATTGGTGGTGCATCTGCTAGGCTGCCTTTGGTTAGTAAAGATGTGAAGCCCTTGCATCAAGAGCTTTTGGAGGCTGTTGAGCACGACGTCTTGACTCAAAGTGGAGCTAAGCAAAGAATTACTTATGGTTCTTCACAACTGAGAAGGGAATTACAAAAGGGAAATATAATGGCTAAACTCCCAGCACAGGACATCAAGGACCTACTTGGATCTGATCCAGATCAGACTTGGTCTAAGTTGCAACAGATGGATCAGGCAGAGGAAATGGCGAGTGCCAGCACTCCAGTAGGGAGAGGAGTGCCAGTCAGAGACATTTCTGATGGGACAGCAGGAGCAGCGGCAGCAGCAGCAGCCGGTGCTGAGGGTCCTGATCCTAACAAGAGTCTATCACCAGTGGATAAGTTAACCCTTATGTTTGCTAATTTTGTTGCTTGTCACACTCAATCTATTCATAATCAGAACATTGCTGATGAGTTATTGAAGCAGTACAGAGAGGCAAAGGTGGAGCGTTTGGTTAATGAGCTGAAGGAACAAGAGGAGTTTAAGAACTCAATAGCCAGTGTTGATAGAAGCAATCTACCTTACTACCATGATGGCGATGATATCTTATCATTTTTATCTCTTTATGAACAAGCGTGTCGAGACCTTAGGGTACCGGAGGCCTGGTACCTCAAGCTATTGCGTACTCAGTGTTCTGGGCAACTTGCCAACATTGTAGCCAAATTATCTGATGAGGACCCTGACTGGCCTATTTTTAAAGAGGTGGTAAAGAAAAAATTTGGTTTCACTTCGGAAATACTGAGGCAGAACTTTAGAAAACTGAAAAAGCAGCCTAATGAGTGTTATTCTGCACTAGCTGACAAAATAGAACATCTAGGTGATCAGTGGTTGAGCTCCTTGGGCGCCAGTACTTTTGAGGATTTAAGAACTGCGTTGTACATGGAGCATTTTCTTAATTTAGTGCCTTCAGAAATAAGGAGTACTTTGTTGGAGAGAGGCTACAAAGACTTGCAAACCCTTGCTTTAAAGACTGATGAAATTCTCTCCTTTAAAAGGCATGAACCTGCTGTTAGGGCAAAGACTGTACCTGTAGCGCCTAAGAGACAGAGTCAGCCTGATTTTAGAAAGTCTTTTTCTCAAGAGCCCAGGCAAAGTTCATTTGAGCAACGCAGGAGCCTAGCTCCTAGTCAGAGTAAAACGCCTCTTAAATGTTTTGAATGTGGTGGCTCTCATCTGCGACGAGACTGCCCAAGGTTGAATGTGCCAGCTAGCCAAGTTAAGGAGCCAGCTAGAAAAACACCTGTGCCAGCTCCACGCAGATCTAAAGCAGGCACTCCCAAGATGGCGTATGTAAGTTCTGTGCCAGCGGGAACTCAGCAAGTGCCAGCTGCCAGTAATGCAGTTTCTGTGCCTCACCAGTCAAGCATTGTGCCTTCACAGAGTCAGGAAGGAGTTAACCTAACTGTAACCCCTTCACAAGCCAGTGGAATGCAGGCAGCAGTAAACCAATATGTGCCTAGAGTTTTGGACTTACAAATTGCTTCAATTTCCTCAGAAATTGTAAAAGAGACTGCATCAGGAGAGAGGTTTTCTGTTATGGATCCTGATTGCATAGTACCAACTGCGCAAAGGGACTGGGCAACCCGCACATTTTCTGAGGTGGTTTTTCTTCACACACCTGGAGGTGATATGGCTTTAAGTGCTTTTCGTGACTCGGGTGCCGACATTTCTTCGATAAGCAAACATTTTCTAGACCCCACCTTGATCTTGAACAACCTGAGGTGTCCAGTAAAAAGTTATGGATCTATAGAGACTGATCAGCATTTCATTCCTCTAGCTTATGTAAAAATTTCCTATAAGTCCTGGTCAGATGCAAAACATATTTTAACCCATGAGGGAAAACCTGATTTTCTTCTTGGAAATGATCTTGCTTTTTTGGATCACATGCAGAGTCAAAATGCAACTTCGATGTCAGTAGTTACGTGTTCTCAAAGTAGGGAGATGCATAATCCTGAACGGGAGCAGGAATCCACTGAGGATAGCTCAGATGGAGACCTTACCCAACAGCAGCCTCTTGTGACCGAACCTGATAATGCAGCTACAACTGAAACTAAAATGGAGGAGGTGATACCTAAGGGATCAGAGGACTTTAGACTGAAGCAACTTAATGATCCCTCTCTAGCTTCTTTGAGGTCACAAGCAGACAACTATGCTGAACGTCCTACGCATCAGCAAGTTAGTTTCCTGTGGGGAGAAAATGGACTTTTGTACAGAGAATATTTCCCCAAATCCAACTTGGATGCCCAACCTGTTCAACAGTTAGTCGTGCCTACTGAATATAGACTGAGAATACTAGAAATGGCTCATGACCATCCGAGTAGTGGGCACCAGGGAATACAAAAAACCCTAAAGAGAATTTCTCAACATTTTTACTGGCCTGGTATTTCAAAAACTGTAAAGGACTATGTCAGTTCTTGTGACTATTGCCAACGCACAGGCCATCAAACTGACAAGGTAAAGGCCGAAATGCAGATTATGGAAATTCCTGACCAAGTGTTCCAGTGTTTGCAAATGGATGTGCTAGGACCTTTTGTTCCTACTAAATCTAAGAAGAAATACATCATTTCTTTCATCTGTTCTGCCAGTAGGTGGATCGAGGCCTACGCTATTAGCAACCTGACAGCTACCACCATAGCTAGAATTATCGTGGACTTGTGCTCGCGTATTGGAGTACCATCCAAAATAATTTGTGATCAAGCAGGAGCCTTTACAAGTGAACTTATGCGTAAGATCTGCGAGATGTGGGATAACCATCAGTTTTAGCACGGCCCATCATCCTCAGTCTCATGGTATGGTGGAAAGAGGTCAACAAACTTTGCTTAGGATGATTAAAACTTTGACCCAAGAATATGGAAACATTTGGGATGAACTTTTGCCTTTTGCTTTGTTTGCTTACCGTAGCTCAGCTCATTCTTCACTAGGTGGCTTTTCTCCAAGTGAGGTGGTGTTTGGAAGAAATCTACAAGGACCATTGGACTTCCTGAAATCCGATTGGGAAGGTGTGGTTAAAAGTAGTACTGTGCCAGTTGCTGATTTTGTTAGAAAACTTCAAGAGAAACTCTTGGCTGTCCAGGAGTTGGCCAGAGACAATTTGTTGGACGCTCAAGCAAGTCAGAAGTTCTTCCACGACAAGAGATCCAGACACAGAGAATTTTCTGTGGGTGATTTGGTACTTGTTCTGAACCCACTCAGACCTTCTAAGTTAGAAGTTGTCTGGGAAGGTCCAGGTGAAATTGTTCAAAAATTGGGAAATGTCAATTATCTTGTCAAAATGTTAGATTCTAATAAGAAACCTGTTCTTTACCATGTCAATAGTTTGAAACTGTACAAAGATAGATCTGCAATGGTTTTTCAATGTCATGCTGAATATTTTCATGCTGCAAATGAACCTATTGATATGTTATCTGAATTGCAAGATGCAGGTACATGGTCTGATAATCTTGTTTTAACAGGTACCGTTGATCAGAAAGAAAGGTTGTTTCAAATTTTAGAACGATACCAAGATGTGTTTTCAGATAAACCAGGTTACACCAAATTGATCAGTCATGTGATAACTACTGAGAACAATGCCCAGCCCATACGGTCTAGCCCATATAGAGCAATTGGTAATCATGCTATCCAGATTGAACAAGAGATACAAAAGATGTTATCTTTGGGGGTGATTGAACCGTCATTCTCCCCTTGGGCTTCACCGGTGGTTCTGGTGCCAAAACGTAACGCTCTGGGTGAAATTCTCGAGGAAGTAAGATTTTGTGTTCATTACAGAAAGTTAAACAGTGTTACTGTTCCAGATCCATACCCATTGCCTAGAATGGATGATTTAATTGAACATCTTTCAAAGGCTAAGTTTATCAGCATTCTCGATCTAAAGAATGCTTATTGGCAGCTCGATTTGGCTGAAGATTCACGAGATAAGACCGCTTTCATCACGCACGTGGGAACTTTCCGTTTCCGAAGATTGCCATTTGGTTTGAAGAATGCCGGTGCGTCATTTCAAAGGATGATAGACAAACTTTTACAAGGTTTACCTTTTGCAAGTGCTTATCTTGATGATGTTGCCATTTTCAGTTCTGATTTTAATTCTCACATGTCTCACATTGAAACTGTTTTGTCCAGACTTCAGCAAGCAGGACTGACAGTCAAAGCCAGCAAATGTCAATGGATGCAAGGAAAAGTCATGTACTTAGGTCATTTGATTGGGCAAGGAGAAATTCAGACTTTGCAAGCCAAAGTACAATCTATTAATGATTGGCCTATTCCAAAAACTAAGAAACAGGTACACTCGTTTTTGGGCCTAGTGGGCTACTACAGAAAATTCATTCCTAATTTCAGTCATTTGGCTTCACCTCTGACAGAGCTCACTAAGAAGAGACAGCCTGTCAAGGTAAAGTGGACACCAGAGTGTCAAGGTGCCTTTGATGCTTTAAAAGCTAAGATTATGGATGCGCCTATACTGAAATCCCCTGATTTTGACAAACCATTCATTTTACAAACAGATGCCTCTGAATTAGGACTTGGAGCAGTTTTGTTACAGCAAGGAGAAGATGGGAACCTTTACCCTATCTCATACTTCTCTAGAAAACTATTGGATAGAGAGAGAAGTTACGCAGTACCTGAAAAAGAAGCTCTTTCTCTATTTTGGTCTCTCAATTTACTTAGACCTTACCTATGGGGGCATAAGTTTACACTCCAAACAGATCACAGAGCTTTAGTTTGGTTGCAGAAGATGAAATCTCACAACCAAAAATTGTTGAGATGGAGTCTAGCGTTGCAAGATTTTGATTTTGAAGTTCAACACATTCCTGGAAAATTGAATGTTGTGGCAGATGGTCTTTCTAGAATGTACTGTGAAGATTCTTATGAACCTGAACGTTGAAACAATGTATTCAACAGTGTGCTATGTTTCAGTATTGTACTAGTTAATTTGTAGTTGAATTTTGAGATATAACCAGTTAATTACTTTGAATTACTTTCTAGTTACTTTTACTTGATTTCTTAAAATTAGACCAGATTAACTGCTCTGAATTTTAACGATAATCAGGGGGGGCATGTGATGATTTGTGTTTTTATGTGTATTAGAATGGGATATGTAGTCCTAAGATTGTCCCAATAGCATCCATTTTGATTTAAAGTCTGTTCTGTAGTAGGAAAGTTTTACATGCTGTTTCAGAGAAGCTTCGCTCTCTGGTTATCTCGTTGCTAAGATGAGCAGAGAGCAGAGACTTTCGTAGTCAAAATAATTCTGCCACAAAGTATGATAACAACTGAAGCTCCATGAGAAAGTTAGGCGGGACAACAAGACCCAGGAGGCATTCTGGGAAGAAGAAGGAAGTTAGTGAGGAGTTGGAAAAAGATGGAGATGGTCTGAGAAAGGGCAGACACGTGCTTTTCCCATAATGGACTATTTTTCCTACCTTGGACTGATGGAAGTCAACAGGTTTTCATCTAGCATCAGCCTATGAAGACTCAAGACACATGAGATGGACTATGTTACCCTTTATATTAGTTAGCATAGTTTCATTTCTTTATTTTTCCAGCTGGAGTGGGGGGAGTGGAGTGTTCCGTTGGTCTTGAATGAAAATATACCTACTGAACTATTTTACTATCAACTGAAATCTTTTCTAAAGCAATTCTTTTTAATAAAACAGTAATGATTGATTTCTATCTAGAAGCATTGTTTCTTGTTCAGACTAGCTGAGGAATATTAATTGGCCTTATATGTTCGCTACCAAAGATTTCTAGAGCCCAGATTATTCTGAGTATAACTCAAGGATGTGTCTGTGTGTGTTGCTTTCTTAATAAGGAGATTGGCTTTTTGAGGAAGAAATTTAGGCAGAACCTGGCTGAAATCTAATTGGCTCGGCTCAGCAGTTAGAGGTTTGTCTGGATTTCGTACTCATCCCAGTTTCCGGCACCCCCATAAATCTTCTTGGAGATAAGGGGCTGCTTACACAGCTCAGTGGTGATGATCTCTTTACAACACTTCAACAGGGATGTTATCCTTCCCAGGTGCCTTGCTGGCACCTGCTAAAGTTGGTTCACTGTCCAACTCTTCCAAGACAGGCAGATGCTCAATGTTATTTAATGCCTCTTCAGTTACTACATTCTCTCTGGAATATAGCTCAGAGTAGTGCTGCAGCCAGTATTCCATGTGCTGTGCTTGGTCCTGGATGATCACACCTGTAGCAGACTACAAGGGAGCAGATTTCTTCTGCATTGGACCTAAAGCCTGCTTGATACCTTCATATATTCCCTTGATGTTAACTGTGTCCACTGCTATTTGTATCTGACAGCAGAGCTGAAGCCAATAATTGTTGGTACATCTCCTGGTAGCCTGTTGGACTTTTCTATGAGCAACTTGAAGAGCCTGCAAGTTTTACTCACTGAGACAGGCTTTGTATGCTGCTAGAGCTCTCCTCTTATCCTCGATGGCTGGCATCAACTCCTCCAAGGGGGCTTCAAACCAGTCTGCCATCATTTTGGTCTTCTTGCCAAATGTGGACAAAATGGTGCTTTAAACAGTGTTCTTGAAATGTTCTCATCGTTCAGGTACACTTGCATCAGCCAGGCCTGGAAGGGTTTCTTCAAACCCTTGGGCAAACGCCTCCACTTTTCTCTGATCGCGAATCTTGCTGATGTCAATATGTGGTCCTCCTTTTTCATTTGATACAATTTCTTTGTTTGCAGTTTTACTCTACTACACACCAGGGAGTGATCGGTATCGCAATCAGCACTCTGATAACTGCGTATGATCTTTATACTAGGAAGGCTAGATCGTCTAGTGAACATCAAATTGAGCTGATGCCAATGCTTTGATCTTGGATGTCTTCCGGAAACTCTGTGTTGAAGCTTCATATTAAAGAACATGTTGCTGACACAAAGACCGCAATAACATCAAAACTCCAGCAAGCATTGGCCATTTTCATTCATCTTCCTAATGTCAAAATGGCCTAGACAAGTGGGCCAAGAATTGTGATCAGCATCAACTCTACAGTGGTGCCTCACTTAACGAGCGCACCGTTTAATGATGAATCCGCATAGCGACCCATTTTTTGGGGTCGCTAATGCGATCGCATCGCGATGTTTAGATAAACATCTGAGGTTCGCCATTACTGCCCTAATAGAACCTGAAACTGATCCAGAACAGCTAGGTCATCTTTCTGGGATGAAAACAGGAACTCCAAAGCAGGTAACTTCTGCTGCTTAATTTTTCATGGGGGGCTACAGACTGCAAGGAAATAATAATGGCTAACAATATCTTTGGTGCTGCCATTTGTGCAGCTCTGAAAATTAGAGTATGCCCTAAGACCTCATGCAATTTATCTTTATTTAATAAGTACACACCTAACTGCTGGTTTCAGTAAAGTGCTCTTGTTTACAGGGGTAGTCCAAATACTTTACTTGCAACCTATTTCAGCAGGGGCCTTTCCCCATCCTGGGGAAATAATAGAACAGGGGTAAAAACCCTACTGAAACTTCAGAGAGCTGCTGCTACTGAGAGGTGACTATGCTGAGCTAAAGCATAGATACTCTGATTTACAGAAACACAGAATTGAAAGGTACCCCCAGATCAACTTGCCCACATTCCTGTCAGTGCAAAAAAAAATCAGTCACTAAAGAATACCCAACCAGTGGGCAAAACAAACCAAGAAGATACTTCTGTCTTCTGAATCAGTCCATTTTGCTCTCAAACAATTCTTACTAGCAGGAATTTTTTCCAAGCATTTAGTCTAAATCTTTTTCATATACTTTGATTTTGCTGGCTTAAGTCCTATCCCCTGGAGCAGCATAAAACAAGAATACCTCATTTTTCACTTATCAGTCCTTCAGATATTTGAAGATGGCTTTCACATACAGATCATATACATGTCATGAAAGATAGCTTCCCATGTTGGAAAAACCTCTGTCAATACCTTAGAAAAGTATCTGATTCTGATAAATTATTGATCTCCTAGACTGAAGGATAGGCAAATCTGTCAGATATGAGCTTCTGCAATCTTCACCTCAAAACTCATTCTAGTTGGCATTTATATTTGATTGTAAGAGATTCTTTTTCCTCAGGGAGAAATGGATAAATATTTCTATATGCATTTTTGCAAATATGTTCCTTTAAAATATATATATGCTCAACTACAATTCATTTCATGGTATGATGCCCAGAATAGTTTATATATATAAACTATTCTGGGCATCATACCATGAAATGAATTGTAGTTGAGCATATTTTGAAATCTACCCTTCCCCCCCTAAGAATTATATCAATTTTAAAATGTATCAGTATTTAAAATTATTGATTTTAATTTATTATTTTTGCCCAAAGCACATCATAGGTTTACACATGTATAGATTTCCAGGCTCAAATTCCACTGTAGTCCTCATTTGGTTCAAAGAGATACAAATTAGACAAATTTGTATTTAAATGTGAACCTAACCAATTCCCCACCCATTCCTACCTATCAGCATGCTTCTAATTCAAAATGCCCTTTGGAGATGTCTGGACTTTCACTTGTTTAATTAAGCACGTATTTCAGAAATTGGCTTTGCTGTGAGCCTGCATGTTTTAAGTGCTGAGGGATTGTTGTTCTCCTGTGTGGCATCTATGCCTTCCACGAATATGCGAAGCGCATTAATAGTTGAGACACAGCTCTGGAAATCTTTTACATAAAATCAGTATATTGCTGGTTATGCCTGAATGGATGCCTTGATGATATAAATTGAACAGATGACTCAAAAAGATTAAAAATAGTGGAACATTTCTCATAAAGCTTAGAGTAACATGAAGTGTAAATTAAAGAGTACACTACTTGCAGCACGTTTCTTTTTTCCTCTTGGTTTTCTTTACACAGTTAATAACAGATCTGATCCATTACCAAAAATCTGTGGTGGAAAGCCAGGCTCATGATTCCTATGAGGAACCTTATAGGAAAGAGACATTAGTGAATGACCCTCTTTCCCAGACAAAGCTGCTCTTGAGTGGTCCAGGTTTCCTTTCCAAACCGAGTGAACACAAAAGCACTGGCTTTGTATCTTCTGAGGCTAATATTTCCCAATACCTTAAAAACAAGGTGTTACATATAGTTAGCATTTCTTACAAACATTAAATTTTTTAAATAAAATTCAAAACTTGAGGCCAAATTTTTGTTTTTATTATAAATCTTATTCCCCAGCCAGCCTATATAAAAAAGGTGTGTGTGTGTGTGTGTGTGTGTTGGAACAGGCTTCCTTTAAAGAAATCAATGGAGTGACAGTCCTCCAGAAAGGGGGGCATTTTACCATGTATCTTCAGAGAATTGGCATATAATTTTGTAAGACACATTCAAAGTATTTCCCCATACCTTACAAAAACACATTAGTAATTGCATCTTTTCAAGTCAATTCCAACTTCCGATGACCCAGAGTTTTCTAGGTGTAGAATACTCAGAAGTAGTTTACCATTATTATTCTTCTGGGGGTGCTGGGACTGTGCAGTTTACTCGTGGCAATATTGGGCTAGCTTTTCTCTTAGGTGGCACTGTGGAGGATTGAACTCCCAACCGCTGGCTCTGCAGCCAGATACCTAAACCACCAAGCCAGCTCCCAGCCATACAAAAACACATAGAGGTTGTTTTTGTGGTAAAAGCGTTCCTTAGAACTGCCTTTACACGAGACAGAGAGGGATTCAGAATGATCAGTCCCTATTGCCAGCAAAATCGGGTCCTGTAATTTTGTTCTAGGCGACTTCTCACTCCTTCACCCAAGTCTGTCTCGATTTTAAATAAACAATCTGGAAGGTCTGCTCTTCCTCTTTTATTACTTTAGGACCCTCATTTGGTAGCGTAAATGTGGCCAGATCAAATAATATATTTTTAACGTAGCCAATTTTACCATAGTAGCTGTGGTCTAAACAAGGAGACAGCTTACAGACAATTTGTCTTTTTATATTTTATTACAAAAGATATCATCTCAACAAGCTCATTTTAACGTCATTCAGTATTTCCAAATTATTTTCAAAATAACCCCCAGCCTTAGCCACCAGTCATTTCCTCTATAAAATGAAAATAATGAACTGTCTAACTATATCTTAAATAAGCATTCTTACACAGTCTTCTGTTTAAAGTTCTGCCAGACGCATCTCTCTCCGTGTGTTGTCTCTGGCTGTCATGAAAGCAAACTCTCCCCCATCTCTCTTCTCCGTCCTTCTCCTTCTTCGCCCATCTTTCTTAAATTAAGAAGTTATGTCCTTGTCCATCGGAGTTGAGATAAGATAAGGGTCAGCTTGCTCTTCTTAACTTTTTTTCTTTAGCTGGAGAAGAACTGACCTTGTACATTTTTCTCTCTAATTAGCACCTGGACACAAGCAGATTTCTAGCTTTTTTGTTGCAGCTCTGAAATAAATCTTATGAAATACAACTCTATTCTATTTTCATAATCAAATTCATGACAGTTTTCACAGCCCTGAGTGCTTTCAGTAAAAATTTGCTCCCCATATGGGGCAACTCGAACTTTTTAATCTATAAATCAGGACCCAGTTAGCAGACCCTCAGGAAGAGAACTTTTTAACTCAATGCTGTTTGGGATTCATTCCAGCAAAAGGATTCTGTATTGTAAAAAAAAATTTAAAGATACTAAAAGGATATTTTTTTAAAAAAAGGATAGAGAATAAATATTCAGAAGCTCACTCATTTAAGCTGTGAAAATACTGTGTTAGTTTTGTGGTTGCTCGATTTTAATCAGACCCTTGGAACCTATATACTGTCATAATCACCAGTTGGTAGCTGGGTACCTCAACCATTCCACCCTTCTTGCCTGTATATGATCACTAGATAATTTTTTTAAAAAAAAAACCCTCCAAGATATTATGTGCCATCAAGTCACTTCTGATTTGTGGTGACTATATGAGTTAATGACCTCTACAATGTCTTATTATAGAAGCTCTGTTAATACCTTGGAAAGCAGGAGCTACTTTTTAAAAACTGTTCCATGGTTTTCCCTTCCTACTGCCCCCCCATTCCTAACAATATTTTATTTTCCAGTACATGCTTATCAGATCTTGCAAACTAACAGTTGTGGATTCATTACTGAGTCAATCCATTTCATGTTAAGTTTTCTTCTCTTCCTATTGCCCACCACCACCACATTTCACAGTAGCATTGTCTTTTCTGATCAGTTCTATATTTTAATTATACATGCAAGTTAGGGAACCTCAATGTACTCATTTTTGCTCTAGTGAGAGTTCAGGCTTGACTTAATTGAGCTACTACTTATCTGTCTTTTTGTGGTCCATGGTATCCAAAAGGTGTGCTCTTAACACCACACTTCAAATTATTTAATTTTTATCCCTGTCTTTCTTCACTGTCCATCTTTTACATACTATGGATGATTCTGACTTTCTTTTCCTATTGACTGTCTATGCTAACCAGTAGCTCTCCTCTTCTCATTTCAAAAGGTGAGAGATTTTAAAAAAAAAACATACAGGCAACATGTTTGTAGAGCTTTTTGGCCTATATAATTTCCCCCCCCCCCGAATGACTGTAAATTATAAATTGCAAGATAGCTTTCTAGTCTGCAGTCTATGGAGCAAACATGACAACAATAGTTAACCTGAAAGGTTAAAGGGTGTGTATGCTTCTTTGTTTAATCCATTGCATTCAGTCACACCTTTACTTTAGCATTTTATTACATACAAAACATCCCTTCAAAATATTTTGGTACAGAGGGACTACAGTCACATCCAGGCTGTTCTTGGTTCTGCCCTTCCCTAGCAACCATTGTACAAATCATGTGCTGATTTCCTGGGATCCTCTAGTAAAGATAAAGGTTCCCCTTGACAATTTGTCCAGTTGTGTCTGGCTCTAGGGGGTGGTGCTCATCCCCATTTCCAAGCTGTAGAGCCAGCGTTTGTCCATAGACAGTTTCTGTGGTCACGTGGCCAGTGCAACTAGACACGGAACACTGTTACCTTCCCACTGTGGTGGTACCTACAGTGGTGCCTCGCAAGACGAACGCCTTGTGCCACGAAAAACTCGCAAAACAGAAGTGTTTTGTGATGTCCTGGGCACTTCACAAGATGGTTTTTCCTATGGCCATGCTTCGCAAGACGATTTTTTTCTGTCTTGCATTGATGCTTCGCAAGATGAAAAAATGGCATTCTTCTTGCTAGGCGCATCATAGGAATGCATTGAGGGCAATTTCAATGCATTCCTATGGGAAACCGCGCTTTGCAAGACAATCGTTTTTGTGATATGAAGGGACTCACAAAACGAATTGTTTTCATCTTGCAAGGCACCACTGTATTTATCTACTCGCACTTTACATGCTTTCGAACTGCTAGTTTGGCAAGAGCTGGGACAAGTGATGGGAGCTCACTCCATCGCGTGGATTTGAACTGCTGATCTTTTGACCTTGCAGCCCCAAGACTTTGCAGTTTAACCTGCAGCACCATCACGTCCCGTTCCTCTATCACTGGTAATTCTACATGAGGAAAGTTTGGGTTGCAATTTGTGTAGTGTATGTATACTTATACTTCCCTTTTGAAAAACTTGGAAATTAAATTCTTCCAAAAAACAAAAACAAAACCCATCCCTCTTGTTTATAAATGTGGGATATTGTGCTTCTGTATTCATGATTCAAAATTCCAGGAAATGACCCAAGCATAGTGGAATCCCTGAACCAGACTCCTTTTTTTGCAACAGTCAACCACTTCTCAGACAAACAGAAGGCAATTGTCAGGGCTATTTTTTCAACAAGTTCTCTAGCTATTTATTGTTTTGGAACACAATATAATCAAAATGGCAGGATAAGAGTTTTACTGACTTTCACACAGGCATCCGTATCCTCCATGTTACTAAAAATGAAAAGGTTCCTATCTCTCTTTGGTATATTAGCAAATAGGTTTTGCTGATAAAAAGGTCTGTCCTCTATCTGCAACCAATACTGGCAGAGCACTTACTCCCTCTGAACTTCAAACTTCAGTGTTTCCAGCCCACTTAAAACCAAAACATCAACCTTATCACAGAAGGATGATAAAGGAACAGCACAGCAGCTATCAACACCTAACTTGCTAAAGGACAGTGCTTTGCCAAAGCAGCATCTTAACCCTTTAGGAACCAATCATCTGAATCAATCCTCTGAATGATCTGTCAAACCTCTCTATAGATTCAAAGGGCAATAAGAAGTTTAAAAATCGAAGCAATAGCTGAGACTCTCAGTCCTCCTACTGAAGGGATGAAATTATTAAGGGTTCAGTATCTAAGAAAAGACAGTCTTTGCCTGAACTACTAGCCAACAGGTTCAGTGCTAGATCAGAGACGGAAAACAGATTACAGCTTCTACCAAAATCTCCAAGGAAGCTCCAGAACTCCAAGCAAATAAATACTTCAAATCGTGATATGATTAATCCTATAGTTCTTCAGAAAGGTCTTGTAAGAAATATTTTAATTGCTATTTCTATAAAATCTTTAGTTCTGTAAAATCCTTAGTTCTCTCAGGATAGCAGCAGCACAAAACATAGTTAGGCAAATGCCAAGAGTGAATTAGGGAAATTTGCCCAGGGCCATTTACAGCCTGGAACAGGCCCTGTCATGTACAAATGATTGCTGTTTCTTTCCATTCTCAGAAGCTGCAGGGGGATTGACTGCATAACACATTGCTGTGTAGGAGCTGCAGGTGGGTTGGGGACATAACCCTTGCATATGGAAGTGTTTTATGCACACATAAGAATATCTGGAGTTGTTTCCACCTCCCTCCTTACAGTCTTTAAATAGATAAAGTGAAAGCAGTGAAGGCATTCTTTCCACAGATTAGATTAGCACAATTTTCCCCCTCACCAATTTGCCTGCGGCTCAGTAATATTATGTTTACAAAGGTGTGAGTAATTAGAATACAAGAGAATAACAAAAGCAATTCAGTCAGTGAGTCCTTTGCTGTTTGGTTTTAGATATTATGCTTCATTACACTGTGTAAATTAAGATACGATGATGAACTGCTATATGAGCAGAGAATTTATGGGAAGAAGAAGAGTTTAGAGCTCTTTGAGCTACATGCACAGTGGTGAAACCTGCAGTATGTTTAGGCAGAAGGCAGAAAAAGATAACTTTGCTGAATGCTGAAGGTAAATTGGGACATCCCTGTTAAGGGCAAAGACTCTGGAGAATTTCAAGGGGAGCTAAGATATTTTGGACAACACTGATCACATTTCTCAGGTGGAGTGAAAATTCACACTTCCCTGCACATAAATCTGAGCAAAAATTATTCTTAAAACCTTTTGTGTTATTGTTGACATGTTTGTTTATGTAGTTAGTATTTGCCTGTTTTTAATTGACTTCCTCTACTGTCAGATGAATAATCACATGATATTTCTTGCTTGCCACTCTCATATGCAGCAGCCTTCTCTGCCATGGCAACCTAAAGATCTGATGGTCTATCACCCCTATCTTCCCCCATAGTTACTGATGGGAATTGTAGTCCAACACTTCTGAAGGATGCAATGTTGGCAAATAAAATGAATAACGGAGAATTCATTCTCTAAGTATGGCTCCTTGTGTAGTCAAAAAACACAAATCTATGTGTAATGATATGTGTTTTTTAAGCTATTTCTGTGTTTGTTAGAATGGGTTTTGTAGTCATAAGATTGTCTTAATAGCATCCATTTTGAATCAAATGCTGTGTCTGTAGTAGAGAAATTTTACATGCTGTTTTCAAGAAGCTTAGTTCTCCGTCTTATCTAGTTGCTAAGATGAGCTAGAGAGCTGAATTCTTTGTAGTCATAACAAACCCTTGCACCTGCAAAACTCCCATGGGAAAGTAAGGTGGGACAAGACACAAGGGGGGTGTTCCTAAGAGGTCATCCTGGGAAGAAGAAGAAGGGGGAGAAAGAAGTTGAAAAATGGCGTTTGGCTGAGAAAGACAGAGACATGCAGTTTTTCCCAAAATGGATTATAACTTTTGAATGGAGCCTTTTTGCAACATGGACTTTTGGATTACAACCAGACTCTAACCTTTCCTGTTGGACTATGGACTATGGAGTCACTGGATACGTAAGAAAGACAACGCCTATGCATTATTCTAGCTTAGTATGTTTTTCTTGTGTTATTTTTCTTAGCTGGAGTTTGTGGGGTGGTCTATCTGACTTGACATGGAAATGTTACTTACTGAATTACTTTGCTACAATCTGAATTCTGTTTAGAACTATATTTCTTAATAAAAGCAATAATGTTTAACATTGCATGCATTGGTCTCTTGTACAAACTAGCCTAACTAATTGGCCACAAATATTTTACTACCACATAGAGCCCAGATTTTACTTGAGTGTTAACTCATGGATTGTCTGTGTTTCTTGCTTTTTCTTAACAAAGGGGATGGACTTGAGGAAAGAGATTCAGTGCAGGGCCTGGTTGAGAATTTGGGCTCGTCTTAGCCACATAAGGACTGACTAAATCTCTGGAATCTCTCTAACTCCGGCACCCCAAATCTCCTTGGAGACGGGGGTAGCTTACACTATGTACCAGAGGAAGATGTGAAAGAAATAGAATAAGGTTTCCAGAAGGTTAAAAAAAATCTGAAAAACCCAAGATGGGAATTTAAAAAAAAAAATGATGAAGAAGAATGTGCTTAATGGGCAGGATACTGACTGGAGAGGGAAATCAGGTGATAATGGGAAATAGAATGGACTATTCTGGAAAAGGGCATAGCTAGCGTGTTGGCTTGACCCTGAATAAGAGTAATCTGTGTGCCAATATTTACATATTTTACATCTGAACCTCTTTGTGATTTGAACACTGAACTCTTTTTTTATGTGAGCTCTCAGATATCCTTCAGGGTCACAAAAATGCCCCAGGTTCACATCCTGTTCACCCCAGTGTATATGAAGCATAAGCATTACTTGCCTGATAAATAATGATGTACATTATATTATATTGTTAATACTGTATTATGTAAAATGACAGTTGACTTCCTGTTACTGTAAAAGTATTAATTTTCTTATTGATTTCAAATATTTCTCAAAGTGTCTGCAGCCCCTGCTCTTATCAGCTTGCCACCCCATTATGCCTCATGGTCAAAGCTTGGGATGGCTGGAAGCTCTGAGAGCTACAGTCTTGGGGGGGGGGGAACAAGCCCTGCTTATGGGAGTCTATTCAAACATTTATTGATATGCTGAGAGATTTTACTGTGAGATCATGAATTTCTGTTTCTCATACAGTGCACTAGTGGGGGGGGGTGAGGTTCTCTTTCATAGAGTTTTAAACCAAGTTGCTGTAGGAGGTTGTATTGAATCACAACTGGCTCACTCATATGTCATTTGATTATTAGGTGTCAATAGAAATAAAGGCTAGTTTCTGAACTCCAAGCAAAAGTTTTAACCAACTTGCTTAGTAAAGCTTGATGTGGCTGTCAAGTGCTGATGCATAAAATTTAGCACCATGAGATGCAGAGATTGGTTTTGCAATGTGCTGCTGTTCAACCACTTGGATAGCTGCTCGGACTGTGCCAAATGCAGATTGTCACTCACAATGAGGGGCACTTGACAAGTATGATACAGACCATGAAATTGTACTCAATGCTTGCCTCAAGCTGTGAATTGGCAATACCTGACTGTGTTGCATTCTTCTCTGCCTTTCAAAGGGAAGTCTGAGTAGCACAAAATTGAGAACAGATGCATTCCTTCTAAAAAACTGGATGTGAAAAATTATTTTGAATTAGAAAGCTGCCCAGGCATTCAGAAAACACAATTTAAGAAGAGAAATATTTTAAAATCACAGAAAAGAAAGAAGAACAAGATGAGCACAAGATAAGGTGGAAGAGACCAATGGCTAGGCAGTGTTATAGTTGTTCTTTCAACTTATATGCAGCCCCAGTGTCTTGGGAAAAGATATAGGATACATATAGCATCATACTGACTACACTGAAACACTTTCCTCCTCCTTTCCCATATGAACTTTCGTGTTGTGTAAGATGTTGTTCTAGATACTGTTCTTTAAAGAGAACTAAATATATACTGGTGTTTGGAACACGGCTTTTTCTGTGTTGTGGAATGCTCCTGCTCTGGGGAACCAGCACAGAGCTTGGAAATAATGTGTTAATTTAAATGTGTTAAATTTCCTAGTTTTTTGACAAATAGTTAATTTAAAATAACCTATTCAGTGGCCAGAATCATATTGCATTTTTCCATCTGTGTAATGCCAGGAGTATAACCTTCAGGGATGAATTGCTGCTAGAAGTCAGAATACGCATTTTCCCCCACACATGAAGTCATGAGATTAGTGTGCAATGAGAAATTCTTAATCTAATGTCTCAATGTGTATCAGTTCACTGCTGAAAGATATGCTGCTGGCAACATGGTGGTACATGAAACTGAAAGAATTCCAACCTGTGTTTTGAATATCACATTTTAGAGGTAACATTAAAGATTTTTCTACTTTCCAAAATTCATAGTTATTATCTCCTCAGAATATGTGCATATCCTTCCCTCTTGAAATGTGGCAACCCCATTCCCACAACAAGATATTGGTGGTATAATGAGCTGTTCCTAAATGTTCCAGCAGCTGCTTTTACAACACTTAGAAGCTCAAATCAGCATAATTAACTTCCAAGGGTTGGGAAAGTCATATATGAGGGAAATCTGGGACCACAACTTCAGTTAACCACTACTTTATATACAACTAACAATTATTTGACCATTTTGGTACAGATAGGCTTAGCATAACAGTATTCTTCCTGAAAATACAGTGTCAAGGAAAAAGTCCTCGGATTTTTTAGGGGAAAAAACTACATGAATATTCAGGTGAAAGCAACCCATTTTCTTCATCCCTCAACTTCCATGAAATAGGAACACAATTTGAGAACCACTGGCTTCCACTTTCCCATGGAGAATTTAGAGTCAACTTTTAAAAAAAAAGTTTGCATTAGGAGGAAAACTACCCTCTCACCTGAAATGGAAACTGGCATGAGTTATGTGTCCCCCCCCCTTAAAGTATATCTGAAAATATTTTAAATACACCATGTGTATTTATAAGAATTAATTAAATAAACTTTATGTGTTTCAAATAATTAAGTCAGGAGCATTTTATTCTAAAGTAAGATAACAACAACAACAACAACAACCAACCAACCAACCAACCACCACCACCACCACCACCATTATTGTCAAAGCACAACATGTGTGCAGTGAAATTAAATGAGCCTCCATTGGTACAACCATACAAAGCACACAAAGATGCCAAATGCCTCTGATCCGGCTGGGGGCAAACCCTACGTATATGCCTAACCCCTCAGTGGCTGCTGAGGGCACACCCTACCTGAATGTCAAACGCCTCAGTGCCTGCTGGTGGCCCATCCTGCCAATATGCCAAACACCTCTGATGCTGCTAGGGGCAAACCCTACCTCAATGCTAAACACCTCTGATGCTACTGGGTGCAAACACAACCTTAATGCCAAATGCTTATGATGCTGCTGGGAACAAACCCTGCCAAGATGCCAAACACCTATAAACTGCTGGTGGCAAACCCCACTTCGATTGCAAATGCCTCAGTGGCTGCTGGGGGCAAACCAAACTATCTAAATGCCATCCTCTTCTGTGCATGGTGGCAAACTTTGCCAGCTGGCTCTGTTACTTTCATGGGGGACCCACTTTGTGGGTGAACAGCTCAGACGTCCAAAACCCAATCTTCACCAAAATTAGAGGAAAGATTTACAAAGCTTCTGTGTGATTTTGGATTATCTAAATTCCAGGGTGGAATTTTCCTAGGGTGCCCAGAACCCAAACTTCACCAAACATGCAGGGTTTATAGAAAAGAGTCTGAGGAAGCCTCTCTGTGAATTAGGTGACTCTAGGTGCCTGGGGTCCCATTTTATAACATTTTAAATTTAAGACAAATCAACAAATTAATTCATTGATTCCTCCAGGAATATTTGTAATAATAAAATAATAAAATAAAATAAAATAAAATAAAATAAAATAAAATAATAATAATAATAATAATAATAATAATAATAATAATAATAATAATAAGAAGAAGAAGAAGAAGAAGAAGAACAACAACAACAACAACAACAACAACAACAACAACAACAACAACAACTGTTATTGTTACTGTTACTGTTACTGTCTTTTGCCCTGGTGTTCCTGGCTCCCCATGCATCATGCACCCATTGCCCTGCAGATCTCAGTGGAAAGCTCCATTCTCCACTCCTCAAGCTCTGAGGTGTGTGCAGACAAGCTGCCCTTAATTCGAGGATCACACAGGCAGACCATGCAGTAAGCTCTGTCCCTGCAGACAGGATGGAGTCACTTCCACATAACTGACAGCAAGATCTTCACAAAAGCCCTGGTCTGTGGAAAGAGGGAGGATCCTGGTGCCACAGCAGACTCCAGGGACCGATCAAGGCCATGAATCAGGGGGATGGCCTGCCCCAGGCTCACTGTGTAGCCACACAAGATGTCAGTGGTTTCCTGGAATGGCTTGAGCACCTCCACCATCTGTGAGAGGGCCAGCTAATCCAGGGCACTGATGCCCACCTCTTTTCTGCCAGGCAGAATGGGCATGGAGGACATGATGTGCTCCAAAACAACCTTCTGCTCCACCAGGTGGGACACCATGGTGTAGGTAGAATTCCACCTCGGCAGGTCCATCAGGAGAATGTCTGTCTCCTGACCCAACTCCTCCTGCCTCCCACGTATCCAGCAAGCAGCTTTCAGGCTGCAGGAGAAGTGGCCCACCAGTTGTCAGCAGTGCCCCAGGACTGCCTGCGTCTCCCAGGTGCCTGCGCCCCACTCAGGTTTAATGTAGCTGCCCAGGCATTACAATGTGCCAGCTGTGGGTCATCGCTGAGCACCATGAAATGATCCCACAGGGACACTCTGCCCTGCTTGGCAAAACGGCAATCCACGGTTCATTTAAGAAGACCCTCTTGTCTGTCCTTGCTATTCTTTGAAAGTCAACATTCAATTTTCTATAACTTTACCTGTCTCCCTTGCATTTTGTTTCCCTTCTCTTCTCTGCTATTTGTAAGGCCTCGTTGGACAGCCACTTTGCTTTCTGGCATTTCTTTTTCTTTGGGATGGTTTTTGTTGTTGCCTCCTGTACAATGTTACGAGCCTCCATCCACAGTTCTTCAGGCACTCTGTTCGCCAAATCTAGTTCCTTAAATCTGTTCTTCACTTCCACTGTGTATTCATAAGGGATTTGGTTTAAATTTTACCTGAATAGCCCAGTGGTTTTTCCTACTTTCTTAGGTTTAAGATTGAGTTTTGCTATAAGAAGCTTATGATCAGAGCTATAATCAGCTCCACATCTTGTTTTTGCTGACTGTATAGAGCAGTGGTCAGGGAACATGGGTAAATTACCCCAAATGGGGTAAAAATGAAAATCCTGGGGGTAATGAGCAGAGCATTACACCTTTCCCACCCCTTGCAACCAAATCTCAAACTGGAAGCCACCTCTCCCTCCTTCTTTGGTTGTGGCACTTATAAATCCTCCGTTCTTTTAGAGATCGGAGATGAGATGGCTTGATTGGTTACAGCTATAGAACAGCCCCGGGCAGTCAATCCGGCTTGTGAATGACTGCTTCTGCCAGAGGTGACTGCAAGCAGGAGGAGGAAAAGCTCCAGTTAAGGAGGGAAGGAAGGTGTGAGAGAGTGACGGGTGGCTTCATCAGCTTGTTTAAATGTATGTAGAAAATTGAGGGAGGGAGGGAGAGTGGATGTGTGTGTGTGTGTGTAAGAGAGAGAGAGATTGAAATGGAACAGGCAAGAAGGACGGAAGGCTTGATTTAAGGGGGAAAGGGTGGCTTCATCAAGCTTGTTTAAATGTAATGAGAGGAAATGGACATACTGAAGTGAATCAACTAATTGTTGAAAATTGAGGGAGGAAGGGTTTATATGTTTGTGTGTGTGTGTGTGTGTGTGTGTGTGTGAGAGAGAGAGAGAGAGAGAGAGAGACTTGACTCTTTCATAAAACTATGAAAAAGAAACCTTCTAAAATTTAATCTCCATGACAATTAGCTCTCCAGTTTCTGCTGAGAACAGCAGAAGTCTGAAGTGTGTAGCAATCACGTTTCTCTATTTCTCATCCCCAAAGCAGACAAGAGTATCATAGTTTATTCCCAAAATCTGAATCCCACTCTTTCTGCTCCTGGTGCTACTTTGACTGCAACACCAAACAAAAGACTGTGGGTTTCTTTATTGAGTCAGTCCATCTCATATGCAGTCATACTCTTTTCCTACTGCACTGCTCTGTTTCCTACATTGCTTCCTTTTCCAGTGAGCTTGTTTTCCTATGATGCCATTGTAGTACAGTACCCTTTGTTTGGTTATTTTAGCTTCTAGTGAAAGCTCACACTTAATTTGTTTTACTTATCTTTCTGACAAGTCATAATAGGTTTGTCATCACTTTCCTTTCAAGAAGGAGGTGTTTTTTAATTTTGTGGCTGCTGTTACCATCTGCAGTAATCACGGAGCCCAAGGAAGTAAAATCTGTCACTGCCTCCATATCTTCCCCTTCTATTTGCCAGGAGGTGATGGGACCAGTGGCCATGATCTTAGTTGTTTTGATGTTGAGCTTCAGACCATTTTTGGCACTCTCCTCTTTCACCCTCATTACAAGGTTCTTTAATTCCTCCTCACTTTCTGCTATCAGAGTGGTGTCATCTGCATATCTGAGGTTGTTGATATTTCTTCCAGCAATCTTAATTCTAGTTTGGGATTCCTCCAGTCTGGCCTTTTGCAGGATGTATTCTGCATAAAAGTTGAATAAGCAGGGAGACAATATATAACCTTGTTGCACTCCTTTCCCAATCTTGAACCAATCAGTTGTTCCATATCCAGTTCTAACTGTTGCTTCTGGTCCCACATATAGATTTCCAGGAGATAGATAAGGTGGTCAGGCACTCCCATTTCTTTAAGAACTTGCCATAGTTTGCTGCGGTTCACACAGTCGAAGGCTTTTGCATAGTCAATGAAGCAGAAGTCAATGTTTTTCTGGAACTCTCTGGCTTTCTCCATAATCCAGCACATGTTAGCAATTTAGTCTCTAGTTCCTCTGCCTCTCCAAAATCCAGCTTGTACTTCTGGGAGTTCTCGGTCCACATACTGTTGAAGTCTACGTTGTAGGATTTTGAGCATAACCTTGCTGGCGTGTGAAAAGAGTGCAGTTGTACGGTAGCAGGAGCATTCTTTGGCACTGCCATTCTTTGGGATTGGGATATAGGCTAATCTTTTCCAGTCCTCTGGCCACTGCTGAGTTTTCCATTGATTATGATTTTAAAAAGTGCACTGGTCCTTTGATATTGGGCTGTGGCACCAGGGTGGTTTACATGACCTTTAGCCTGGTTTTTCCCTTTTTTCCACAACACACACAGAATGATAAAAATGGTAGGAAAAGCCCCCCCCCCCAACTCTGCATTGGCTGTCTCTAGCAAACACATCATTGCTAGCACCACTCTGGCAGCTACTGATGATGATTAAATCCTCGGTGAACTAGCAAAAATTAAATGCAACTTGCTAGGCACGTTGGACACCTTACTATTCCCTATACCACCTCATGGCTGGAGTGCAATGTGTTCCAGCAAAAATAGTGGACATCTTTATTAAATTTGGTGCATCCTACTAGTTCGGTACATAGCCTGGCAGCCATTGATACTTATGATATATCCTGCTCGTTCGGTACACTGCCTGGGTAGATTCAATAATATTTTGAATTCAAATAATGTATGATTCCTTTCAAATCAAGGGGGTAATATTATATATACAGTGAGGTTTCGACTTACTGAATTAATCCATATTTGAATGCGTTCCGCAGGTTGAAAAGTCTGCAGGTCGAATATGTATTTCCCATAGGAATGCATTGAAAACCATTTAATCTGTATCTGCTGTTTTTGCTGCATAGGAACTAATGGGGAGCCTGCTAATCCGCACTCTTCCACTAGGGGGAGATTTTTTCCCTTTTTTCTTCCTTTGATCTAAGGTGAACTTAGGTCAAGAAAAGTTCAGGAAAGGAGGGGGAGGGAGAGAACAGTTTTAAAAGCACTTTTAAAATATTTTTTTCAATGAAGCCAATTTTAAAGCATGTTTAAACACAGAGACATGACTCTGAAATGCACTTTAACCCAGTTTGAAAGCCAGCATTCTTACTCCACAGAATTCTTCAGCAGAAAGACAGACATGACTCTGAAATGCACTTTACTGTAGTTCTCTTTGAAAGCCAGCATTCCTAGCCCACAGAATTCTTTAGCACAAAGAGAGACATGACTCTGAAATGCACTTTAAAGCTCTTTTTCAACCAAACCAAGCCAAAAGCAGGAAAGGAGGGAAGGAACAATGGGGAAGGAAGGAAGGAAGGAAGGAAGGAAGGAAGGAAGGAAGGAAGGAAGGAAGGAAGGAAGGAAGGAAGGAAGGAAGGAAGGAAGGAAGGAAGGAAGGAAGGAAGGAAGGAAGGAAGGAAGGAAGGAAGGAAGGAAGGAAGGAAGGGAGGGAGGGAGGGAGGGAGGGAGGGAGGGAGGGAGGGAGGGAGGGAGGGAGGGAGGAAGGAAGGAAGGAAGGAAGGAAGGAAGGAAGGAAGGAAGGAAGGAAGGAAGGAAGGAAGGAAGGAAGGAAGGAAGGAAGGAAGGAAGGAAGGAGTAACAGACAGCCCTGACCTCACCTGTCCATCACAGCTGGGCAGTGAATCATCAGCCCATGCGGTGACGGAGGATGGGGCTGAAGAGGGAGGAGTTGGAGGAAAAAGGGTATGAAGGGGGTGTGAGAGATCAGATCTGGAGTGTGAGAGAGAAAGAGCTTGTTTAGAGGCCTGAGTGCCTACATATTTAGTGAGAGAAAGTCTGTGATTGATTAAATAAAAAACAATGATTGACATCGTGATTAGCTACTTGTGATTTACATATTTTATTTTGTTATTTCAATAAACCTGTTTTGTTTTGAAGGAAACTGTTGTCCTTCTTGAATAGTCATTATAATTAGTGCCAGCGAGTGTGAAGTGGTGTGGTGGGCATTCTGAAAGGCCTGAGTTGGGGGTGACATCAGAGTGGCCTGCTACGTCACAATAAAATTGGTGTCCAGCAGTGGGATTCGAAGATCCAGTGAAGCCTTGACTGGAAAGTTGCCCAGAGCAGGGGTCTTTAGTCAGGGACATCTGGGTGAACGCCTGGGTAACCTTATAGGACTTGTCTCACGCGGAGCGAGTCTAGTAGAAGGGCGTGGGACCTCAGATTGGGGACTAAGACAGTGAAGCTCTGTGGTGACCATTTCTGTGGAGAGAGTTGCCCAAAGCTGAAATCTGTGGCAGTTTGGCTAGGGTATCCTGAGTTTAAGGGAGAACTCTGAGGGGACAAAGCGGAGCCAAGGGCAGTGAGGCTGAGGGGACTCAAAACAGCTAAGCCTGTGACAGGGGGAAGCTGTGTGTTGCCTGAGGCAGAAAGAAAAATTCTGTCTTTGGTGGGAGGCCTAGCTGGAGGCCAAAGCCTAGTAACAGTAGCTAGCTTGCCAGTGAATGAGTGCTGGGAGCTAAATTGTAACACAGACACTCACTGACAGGGAAAAAGTGGACTTTTAAAATCAAGGCTTTTAAAAGTGAATAATAAGCCTTAAGAGAGGAAAATGCCTTTGACTAGAGGGAAGAAAACTGAGCAGGTGCCTTGTGAAACAGCAGCTGGGTCAGATGAGGAAAATGGGGATTTTGAGGGAGGATTTACCTCAGCTCAGGAGGGAGAGCCCTCAAGGGAAGACCCATTAGAGTTCAGAAAATGGAAAGTGGAGCAAGCTCAAGCACATGAATACAGATTAAAGGAGCTAGAAATGAAGGCCAGATCTGAGGAAAGAGAGCTAGAGAGGGAGAGGGAGAAAATTGCCCTAGAGAACGAAGGTATGGCTTTTGAACTCAGAAGGCTAGAATTGGAGAATCAAAACAATAATAATAATAGGGAAGCCAACTCTGAGGGGAGTCAGTTATCTAAGGCAGACCTAAAGAAATTCCCAATTTTTAGGAAGGGAGATGATCCAGAATTATTCCTTGTGATGTACGAAAGAGCATGTGAGGATTTTCAAGTGAGGGAATCTGAAAAGATGATTATATTGAGATCCCAAATTAGTGGAGGCCTGGCTGAGATATATGCGGAGATGCCAATCAAATTAATTAAAGATTATACTGAATTCAAAAAGTTAGTGTTTGCCAGGTATGGCATAAACTCAGAACATCTGAGACAAAAATTCAGGTCACTAACTAAGAAACCTGAGGAGTCTTACTCAAAATTAGGAGCAAACTTATCCAGATATTTAGACAAATGGCTGTTACAGGAGGGAGTTCAGACAGTTCAGGATCTGAAAAATGTTGTGGTGTTGGAACAGTTTTATTCTCTCTTACATGGTGAACTAAAATATTTGGTCAGGGACAAGAAACCCCAGAATTTGAAAGAGGCAGGGGAGATTGCAGATTTCATTTCCCAGATACGAAAAACCAGCTTTTCTGAGGGAAAAGGTGGGAGGAAAACTTGGGAGGACTCAACTAAATATCCCAGAGGACAATTTAAAAACCAGCAGAGGGTTGGCGGCCATTTTGTGGAAAAGTCCTCAGAACAGAGCCAAGCCAGAGGGCAAAATTTGAAGGGAAAAGTAGGAAAAGGTGCTGGAAATGATCAATGGAATGTTAGAACTTGCTTTAAATGTAATGAAAAAGGTCATATTGCGTCCCAGTGTGGTAAAAATAGAGAAAATAGAGAATTTTTACCACAAAAAGTAAATTTAAGCAAGCCTAAAGCTGTTTACTGTGTCCAGTAGGAACAAGTTAATACACCAGGGGAGGAGTCAGTAGCCATGGCAACACCAGCGGAGCTCTCTACACCAGATGATAATATGGAATCTCAGCTCCCTTTTGCAGAGATTAGGCATTGCTTTCTAATTAAAATGGATCAAGAATGATTTAAAACGGCTGGGGACAATATTTGTGTTTTAGAAAACAAATACATGGCTCTGAAAGATTCTTGTTCACAAGTAACTCTATGTCACCCAGATATAGTACCTCAGAAATACATTTTAAAAGAAGAACACATGGCTGTGAAGGGAATAGGGCAAGAAACTGTTATTTTGCCTGTGGCTGAATTACCTATTCAATATCAAGGATGGCAGGGACATTGGGGCATAGGAATCTCCTTACAGTTGCCATCGGCCGTTTTGATTGGCACAGACCTCTCTGAACATGTCAAGAGAGTTTTAGTTCTAACACGTTCACAACAAGAGCAAGCAGAGGCAGCTGAAGAAAAGAGTGACAGTATGGGGGGGAAGTGACTGACAATAGAGACACAGCTGAGTTATTTACACTTGATATTCCCCAAAACAATACTTTTTCTCAAGAACAACAAGCAGATTCCACACTAAAATGCTGCTTTGAGAACGTGTCTGAAATACAGTTAACCCCTGAAACACCTGAAAGGTTCCACATTGAACAGGGATTATTGTACAGAGAGACACTGGTAAACCCCAGGAAAGGAGGGGAGGATATACAAAAGCAGTTAGTAGTTCCTCTAAAATACCACCAGAAAATATTAGAAAGAGGACATTCAGATATATTTGCTGCTCATCTAGGAATTAATAAAACCAAACAAAGAATAGCACAAAATTTCTATTGGCCAGAGATGGGAAAGCAGATTAAGAAGTTCTGTCAAAGTTGTGATGTTTGTCAGAAACAGGGTAATAACAGAGATAAAACAAAGGCAAAGCTATGCCCATTACCCATAATTTCTACCCCATTTCAACGTATTGGCGTGGAAATTGTAGGGCCATTGGCTAGAGTCACCAAAAGGGAGAACAGATTTATTCTGACTATTGTGGACCATGCCACACGATACCCAGAGGCCATCCCTCTAAGAAATATTGAGACTCATACAGTGGCTGATGCCCTGCTGAGTTATATGAGTCGAATGGGCTTTGTGTCAGAGATAGTGACTGACCTAGGAACATCTTTTACCTCAAAAGTCATGCAGAGACTATGGCAAATATGTGGGATCAAACATTTGAATACTTCCCCATATCATCCTCAATCTATTGGGCTTACAGAAAAGTTTAATGGTGCCCTGATGCGCATGATTAGGGCCTATTCTGCTGAAAACCCTAACAATTGGGACCAGAGATTACAGCTCCTGTTGTATGCATATAGATCAGTACCCCAAGACAGTACAGGATTTAGTCCTTTTGAATTGCTGTTTGGGAGAAAAGTGAGAGGACCCCTTGACATAATTAGACAAAATTGGGAACAAATAAAAGGAGAGAATGTAAGGAGAGAATCCTGAGAATGTAATCTCATATTTAGACACCCTGATGAACACCCTGAAAAGAAATTTAGAACTAGCTGCTGAGAATCTTCAACTGCAGAAAAATAAACAGAAAGTCTGGTATGACAGAAAAGCCAGAGAACGAAGTTTTAGCCCTGGAGATGAGGTACTTATGCTGAGACCTCTCAAAGGGAACAAATTACAATTAAATTAGGCAGGACCATTCAGAGTTATTGCCAAAATGAATTATCTTAATTACATCATTAAAGAAGATGGAGAACCAGGCAGGAGGGTGGTTCATGTGAATATGATTAAACCATACTATGGAGAGGAGAACAGGGTGTTATTTGCCATGAAGGAAGCTGACAAGGAGATTTGCCTTATTGGGAAGGGAGAGGGAAAGTTAGATACAACCCTGAAGTCAAAATCAGCCCTTTACTTTCCCAAGAGCAGCAGAATGAATTGAAATCCTCAGTTACATAGTACCAGCATGTTTTCTCTAACAAGCCTGGGTTAGCCAAGGGAGTGGTGCACAAGATAGATACAGGAGAGGCACCCCCACAAGCAGTAACTCCATATAGAGTCACTGGGCCATATGTGGACAAGGTGCACAAGGAGCTAGATGAGATGTTGAAGGAAAATATTATTATTCCATCATCAAGCCCTTGGTCTGCTCCCATAGTCCTTGTGGACAAACCAGATGGAAGTATTCAGTTCTGTGTTGATTATAGAAAGCTTAACCTCGTAACCAAGCCGGATGCTTACCCTATGCCCAGATTAGACAACCTGATAGAGACCATAGGGGGATGTCAGTATATTTCCTGCCTAGACCTAACCAAAGGGTTTTGGCAAGTGAGAATTGACCCCAAGGATCAGGAGAAAACAGCATTTTGTAGCCCTTTTGGCCTATTTGAGTTTCGTGTCCTAAGTTTTTGGTTAAGGAATTCACCAGCTACTTTCCAAAGACTTATGGACAAGACTTTGCAAGGGCTTAGTGACTTTACTGTAGCTTATATAGACGACATAGGTATCTTCAGTCACACCTGGAAGGATCACCTTTGTCACTTAGAAACAGTGCTGCAAAGTTTAAAAGCAGCTGGGCTAATGGTGAAAGCATGCAAATGCAAGTTGGGTAGCCCTGAAATGAAGTACTTCGGTCATGTAGTAGGGGGAGGTAGAATAAAACCCCTGGAAGCTGAAGTAGATGCTATAAGTAGTTGGCCTAGACCCACCACCAAGAAGAAAGTTAGATCTTTTCTTGGGCTGGTAGGCTATTATAGGAGATTTATTCCAAGATTCAGCAAGATAGCAGCTCCACTGACCGACTTAACACGCAAGAAGAATGCTGACAACATACAGTGGTCCAGTAGCTGTGAAGAGGCGTTTGGGAAACTGAAGGAGACATTGATCACCAACCCAGTGTTGCGAGCTCTGGATTTCCATCGTGAGTTTACCATCTTCGCAGATGCGTCCAACTCCGGGTTAGGAGCCGTGCTTTGCCAGAGTGATGACTGCGGATATCTTCATCCGGTTGCTTACCTGAGCAAGAAGCTGCAAAAAGGGGAGAGACACCTGTCCACCATCGAGAAGGAGTGTCTTGCCATTTTGTTTGCGGTCCAGAAACTGAAGCCATATATTTGGGGGAGACATTGTGTCTTATGTACTGATCACTCCCCACTATTGTGGCTAAGGACTATCAAAGCCAACAACAGTAAACTGATGAGGTGGGCTTTGATTTTGCAGGACTTTGACTTAGAGGTTCGAGTGGTCAAAGGGACTCAGAACTGTGCTGCAGATGCCCTTTCCAGAAGACCCGAGGATTGAAGAGAGAAAGAAATAATTGGACATTTAATTTGATATATGTAATAAAAGTTGGATGGGCTTGTACCAGGTAAAATTGCTATTGGTTATGTGAGCAAATGTTTAAATGTATCTAATTGTTAATAATATGCTTTAAGGAATGCTGGAAATGGTAAAGTATGTAAGTGTAAAATATATTGCAGGTAAGAGGTTTATTTAAGGGTTATGCAATTGTTTGATATATTGATTGTTTAATTGATATGATGTATTGTTGTGCTCTGTGTTCATGAGAAGAAAGCACTTTAGCTTTTCTCTCATGAAACAACTTATTAAGGGGGGAGGTAATGTAACAGGCAGCCCTGACCTCACCTGTCCGTCACAGCTGGGCAGTGAATCATCAGCCAATGGGGTGACGGAGGGTGGGGCTGAAGAGGGAGGAGCTGGAGGAAAAAGGGTGTGAAGGGGGTGTGAGAGATCGGATCTGGAGTGTGAGAGAGAAAGAGCTTGTTTAGAGGCCTGAGTGCCTACGTATTCAGTGAGAGAAAGTCTGTGATTGATTAAATAAGAAACAGTGATTGACATCGTGATTAGCTACTTGTGATTTATATATTTTATTTTGTTATTTCAATAAACCTGTTTTGCTTTGAAGGAAACCTTTGTCCTTCTTGAATAGTCATTATAATTGGTGGCAGCGAGTGTGAAGTAGTGTGGTGGGCATTCTGAGAGGCCTGAGTTGGGGGTGACATCAGAGTGGCCTGCTACGTCACGGAAGGAAGGAAGGAAGGAAGGTCGGTCGGTCGGTCGGTCGGTCGGTCGGTCGGTCGGTCGGTCGGTCGGTCGGTCGGTCATCACTGGGGCACACAGACTCCTCAGACAAAGGTTTGTGTTTTGAAGCACAAAAAGAGAATATGTGTGTGTGTGTGTGTATGTGTGTGTGTGTGTGAGAGAGAAGACAGTGGGGGAGAGTTTCTGGAGGCTAAAACACACATTTCAAATAAAACACATTTTAAGAACAACATTTTTAAAACCAGCAACTTTTAAACAAAACACATTTTAATAGGAACAAAGCAACTTTTAAACCAACCCACCCACCCACCAACACCTTTTAAAACAAAAGACAGGTGGCTTAGCTTTCGTTGTCTTCTGGAGGACATCATTGCGAGGTAGAGGTCCCCTCCTCTAGGTCATCTTCTGCAGGGGGTCCCTGTCGCTGTCTCTTCACTGCAGGTTTCATCCTGGTGAAAAATCTGTCCAATGTTGTCTGTGCTGAAGAATCTTCCTGAAGTGGCTGACAACGTTGTCATTCACCATGTCCGTAAGTCTTCCTGTCACAGTCCTGTTTGGATGGTGCCTCTCAAAGAAGTCCTGGTTCTCGGTCCATTTCTTGCAGACGGATTTGATCTCCTTGCTGCTAACATGCGGTGCCTCTTCCTCTTCCTCAGAGGAATGCTCTTCCACAAGAGCCTTCTGTTGTTCTGTTTCCAGTTCTTCTAGTTCTTCTCCACTCCTCTTTGTGGTCTTCAACCAGCTCCTCTACATCCTCTTCACCGACATCCAGACCCATGCCTTCACCCATGGCCATGATGTCCCTCACCACCTGTGAATCAGTCCCGTCAGTGGCACTGTCTGTGATGCATTCTGGCCAGATTTTCTTCCAGGCTGAGTTCAAGGTCCTGGTTGTGACATCCTGCCAGGCCTTGTCGATGAGTGTGACACTATGGAGGACGTTGAAATGTGTCTTCCAGAACTCTTTCAGGGTCAGGGATGTCTCCTTGATGATATTGAAGCACCTGGTGAAGAATGCCTTTGTGTAGAGCTTCTTGAACTTGCTGATCACTTGCTGGTCCATGGGCTACAGAAGAGGTGTTGTGTTGGGGGGAGGAACCTGACCCTGATGAAATCCTTGTCGATGTCCTCCACCAAGGATGGGGTGTATGCAGATTGTCCATCAACAGAAGAAACCTCTCAGGAAGCTGGTGGTCTGAAAGGTATCTTCTGACAGTGGGTGCAAACTCCTTATAGAGCCATTCCAGAAACAGCTGTCGTCATCCAAGCTCTTGCTTTGGCCCTCCACATGACAGGCAATGTGGCCTTGTTAACTTTCTCTCACTGGAATGGGTGAGGATTCTGGGAGTGGTAGATCAGCAGAGGCTTGATCTTCAGATCGCCTGTGGCATTGGTGCAGAACAAAAGAGTCAGTCCTTCATTGATTTGTGGCCCAGCAGTTTCTCTTCCTCCTGGGTGATGTAGGTTCTCCTGGGCATCTTCTTTCAGAACAGCCCTGTCTTGTCACAATTGAAGACTTGCTGGGGGAGGTAGTCTTCTTCCTTGATGAATTCAGCAAACTCCACCTTGAAGGCTTCTGCAGCATCATGGTCAGAACTTGCAGCCTCCCCATGTCTTGTTACGCAGTAGATGCCACTTCTCTTCTGGAACTTTTGGAACTACCACTTGCTGGCTTTGAATTCTTCTTGCGCTGCACTTCCAGAGGGGTTTCTTTCCAGTAAATCATGGTACAGCTTTCTCGCTTTTTCACAGATGGTGTCCCCTTTCATTTGTTTCTCGTTGATCCACACCAGCAAAAGTTTTTCCACTTCTTCCATCTGGGTGGCCTGTTCTTTGTTATGATTGTGACTCCTTTTGCCACATCAATGTTGTTCAGGACATCTTTCATTTTCAGTACGGTACCAATCGTAGGCTTTGGCATCTGGTACTCAGCGGCCAGTTCAGTCAAACGTATGCCTTGTTCATTCTTTTTGATGATTTCTTTTTTGGTTTCAATGGAGATGATCCTTTTTTGGGGCTTGCTCTGTTTTTTCTTTGGAGCCATGACTATGGTTCAGCTCACCACAGTACACACACCCTGCATCAACAAAGCAACACATTCCATGATTTTAAGGAAAAAAAAGACTGTAGTCTTAAACTTAAACTTCACACTTGAGTCTGAACTGCATTTTAAAGCCTGCCTCCCTGCCAGGCTGCCTGGCTGGCAGCCATTTTAAAGCCCAGCTGCCTGCCTGCCTGGCAGCCATTTTAAAACCCGGCTGCCTGCATCTACAACCACCACAGGCCCATTTTACAGCATGCCATCCAGCACAGACTCTCTCACAGAAAATTTTCTGATTTAAAGGGAAAAAAAATTGGAGTCTTAAACTGGATTTTGCAGTTTTAAACTCCATTTTTCTGTACAGTGCATGCCATCCAGCACAGACCCTCACAGAAAATTTTCTGATTTAAAGGGGGGGAAAGCCCCATTTTACACCATGTCATCCGCCCTCACAGAAAATTTTCTGTACAGTACATTTGACACCCACACATTTTAAAACAAAAGAGAGGTCTCATAAACAAACCCTAGAAGGCACAGAATGCAAAAATAAATAAATACAGTAAATTTTACATTTAAAATTACTGTACAGTCTAATTTTCACATTTAATTTTAATTTAATATTACAGTCTACTTTTCATATTTTAAATCTACACTGCAAGACCCATCAGAGCACAGAAACATACCGTAACCCACACCTAGTCCTAACCACCCCCCCAGCAAGCTGCAGAAAACCCAGTTAATGTACAGTACAGAATAGTACTCACCCAGAACAGGCAGACTCTTTGCTTAAAAAAAGACATCAAAAATCAAAAATTATTTTTTTAAAAAAAAAGCCCGGTACCAAGCAGCACCAGGCAGTACCAGCCAATACAGTACCAGTCAGTACCAGGCAGACTCGCTGAAGACTCTCTCTAACCACCAGGATGAGCAAGGAAGCAGACTACAGCACTGTACTCTCTTCCCTGGCTAACAAATGAATGAAAGCAATTCGAATTTCCCACTTTCCCTGCCTCTCCTGCTTTTTTTTTCTTTTTGGTCCGTAGGTCGATTCTCTGGCCACAAGTCGAAGTGAAACTTTGCGGCCGGAGAAGTCCATAGGTTGAAAAGTTTGTAAGTGGAGTTGTACGCAAGTCGAGACTCCACTGTAAGTTCTTTTGGGGGGTTAAAATGTAAAAAAGTTACCTGACCCCTAGTATAGAGCTTCTCCATCTTTGGCTACAGAGAATACAATCAATGTGATTTCGTTGTTGCCTATCTGGTGATGTCCACGTGTAGAGTCACCTCTTGTGTAATTTACTATATTTATTTATAATATACCTTTCTCTAATTGAAGAATTCAGTTCAGAACACCAGGTAAAAACAGATTTAGCTAACAAAAGTTATTTTAAGTTGCAATTAAATTACCATAGTAAAACATGCACTGAATTAAAAACAGTTACAGGAATTAAAATAAAATAAAATTCAGCAGCAAGAGAAATGTGTTGTATGTGTACAGAAGGCTACAAACACACATATTTATTCCCTGGAACAAATACACATAAGATTTCAGTCTTACAAATTTCTTTGTGGCATGATAATCTAGGACTCACTTCATGGCATCATAATAAAGCAAACTTCCAATCTATGCTCAATAATGATTTAACAAAGAATGATGAATAACTAATTAGTGAAATTTAAAACTAATTAAGAATAATTAATAAATTAATGTTAATTCAACAATTTCTTCAGTTTTAAATGTTAAACTGTTAAAAATAATCTTCAAATTGCTAATGTTTAGCAGAAACAAAATACTTTTCAAACTTAATATTTCAAATTCTAACACAGCAGGTATCATTACCTCATTAATCAATTGTTGATTCAGGATTTTTAGCCTGAGCATCTCAACACAAGGAAGTGGATCCAGAATATGAAAAATTCTTAGAGTGAGCTGGTGGTCTAGCAGTAGTGCTAATAGTAGTTCTTTACTCTTTTGGTTCTAACAGTTTTGGGTTGTTCCTGAGAAAATAATATATGCCTCGTTTTAGCAGCTCAGAACTTGTCAGCCTTATTTTGTGCATGTTTCATGAAATAAAACTCTATTATTTTCAGGTTCTCATTCACAGAGCAGTAATCACAGGATTACAGTCTAAACCAATTTATACCTGACACCTTGAATCTTCTTATGTCTGAAAGGTGGCTTGTAAATGAGACTAAATAAATAGAATAAATAAGTTTTGAAATCATTTGGAAACAGTCTATATTTCATGCAGAAAGTGATATTAAACTTGATGCCTCTGAATTTTGAATTGTACTATTCAGACTGCAGGTGGGAATTTTATTGTTGAATTCTCATCCAGATAAAAATGTCACTCCATGAAAAATGCTAGTACATTTGGCGGAATCTTCTCCCTCATGTCATAATTCACCCATGCAAGGAAGTTTGCTTTTGTTCTTGCATAGTGTTCAAAAACTGAGTGTGTAAAAACACTCTCTTGTTTATGATCATGAATAACACAGCCCCGTTATTTTGTGATACCTGCCACCTGAGTCTGCATAAAAATTCTAATTCCAGCTAAATCCATGTGTCAATAAGTATGCTGAGAGTCAGAGCCTAGTGCAATGTTTTGCTGTTATCACATAGCAAAATGTAGAACTGGATTTAGAGCTTTCAGCATCGGCACATGTTGACACTAATCAGCTCTGGAAGAATACTCTAGTGCAGTGGAGGCAAACCTTTTTCGGCTCGAGTGCCCAAAATGAGGGGGTGGGGAAGAAACCAGTGGCTGCCGTGCCACCCAGAAGACCAGTACTGGAACAGGAAGTGGCAGTTTCAGGGGAAATCATGGGGATGGACAGGAAGTGAAAGGGGGAATCATGGGGACAGACAGGAAATTAAAGGGGGAATCATGGGGACAGACAGGAAGGACCCAGAATAGCAAGAGAAAGGGGGAATCCCAGCTGCAGCCACTTCAAAAGGATTGTTGCATGCAAGAAGAAAGGGCTTCACGTGCCAGCTGTGGTACATGTGCCATAGGTTCAACATCACTGCTCTAGTGTCTTGCTATTTCAACAGTAAGCATATCGCAAGTAGTTTCCCTGGAAGGAAAGAGTGAGGACAATAGGAGTGATCCAGAAAAAAATACCACAAGAATGGAGCAGTTCTATCTACCCAGATGAGCTGAAAATTTTCAAAATACATGTTCCTAGAAAATAACACCTTCATTTTTTTTCTCCTCCTCTCAAAAAACAAATTTAATGTGCCAGATTTCCCCTGTATATGCTCCACTAATGTTCAATCTCCCCTTAGCCCAGAATAATGATGCAAGACAAGTATTATGGAATAAACATGGCCCACTCTTTATTGAATATTTGTTATTGCCCTCCATAAGAACGGGCCATAGTGCACAATCAGGTTCTGCACAGGGATCTGAACATACCCCTTACCAAACAAATGGGCAAGTCCCAAGCCCCAGGTTCCTGTGGTCATGAAGACAGCGAGAACCTGGCTGCCCCAAATTTGACCAGCCCCAGACCTCTAGCCCCCTACTCATTGTTGAATGTTGGTTCTGGTGCGGCCCAGTGCATCTCCCCCCCCAGCACTGTAATTGCACAATCCACAGTGCTGGGAGGTCAGATGAGCTATACATTACCTGTGGTTCCGAGGGGACCCACCAAACCTGTTCTATCTGCACTACCCACCACAGCATAGGGACTAGGAAAGCTAAGTCCCATGTCCACCATCCAGCTTCTCAAGCTCCAGAAGCAGCCCCTTCAAGGTTTGCTAGAAATATCTCCAAACCTCTATCTGAGAGGTGCACTCCATCGTGCCGAAAAGCTCAGGCCTATTAGCACACATCTCCCAGTGACCAGTCACTGATCCAAGGCCATTGCATACTGCTCTGCACACTTCCCTTTTAACACTCCTCCACGCAGTGTTAACTGCTGTACCTGGTGTTTGCCCCACCACACAAACTAAGGGGTGACCGTAGACCAAATAATACTCAGAACAGGGTACATCTCCCTCAGCCATCTGAGGTCATGTATGATGTCCAATATCAAGCCCTTGACACCATGCCTGGCCAGATCGTTACCACCCAAGTGTATAAGTTACACATCTGGGGGTTGCATGCCAAATGCGACCACTCTACAAAATTGGCCCCATTGCACAAAACCCTTTCCATACGATTTGGGCTCTAGCGCCGAGTCCTAAATTGCTCCCCCAGGCTGACTTAGCTGCGTACGTGCTGCCCAGAACACACAACTGTGGCCAAGTATCATGATGTGTCGCCATCTCCTCATTGGTACTGGACGTGCAATGACAGAAAAAAACCAGGCACCTGCTTAGATATGAGGAAGTGCTTGCACATATCTGCAGTAAGCTGTCAACGACCAAAACCCTCATGGTGTAATGTCATCGGGATGAAAGCCTAAAGCAGCTGCAGTTGAAGCTGCATCAATTCTAAAAGAATGAGTACTAAATTTTAAATTTTGAATTCCCACCTTGTGTAATGCCAGAACTGTCATTTTCCAAAACTGATAGTTCGTTAAAGGGGACCCACCTTTGTGAATGAAAAAGTAATCCTGGCCCTTCCCGCTTAGTTCTAAATATGCACATATCACTCTAACCAGACATAGCTCTGCTATAGAACAAGTAGCCAAAGCAACGTCGACACCTCTACCACAGTGGTCAGCCTTGGATCGTTGAATATGAATCCGAACTGTGTTGTCCTCTAACCTAACATTATGCCATTGCAGAGCTATGTTCGTCACAATGCCTTTCCCTGTAGCTACCACCTCGCTAATCCTCAAAGCACCAAAAAAGTCAGTAACAACGCAGCACTAAATAACGCAGCCTTATATTCATCCCTACAAATGACAATCCATTGCTGGCAAATCTTTTTAAACAACTCTGGGGATATAGGTGCCCTGGAATCCTTTACCCGACCCTTTCTTTACTCCAGCCTTTGATCATCTTCCTGATGCAAAAATCAGAAGTATAATCCTGATACCCCTGAACTCTGGCATGAAATGCTAGCACTGACATCCTATCCTGGATGGATCCTGACGCTAGTCCCTTCCTATGTAAATACATTATAAATTGTCGTAGGTGTTCCACCGGAGGCAGCCAAATCAGTTCCAAATCCACTAGGTTTCTGAACTCCTAGAATTCTATACTCACTGCCAAGTACACTTTCCATGTCCTCGGGGCCAGGGCCAAACCTATTGCTCTTTCCACATCATCACGACAATTTGCCAGACCTCTGGGGGCAGTGTCTCTGGAAATTCGCTGGCTCATGGATCTAACTCCCTGAATTGAGTGGTCTGTTGGTGGGATGAAGCATCAGCCAAGCTGTTATCCAGGCCGGGGATATGTCTTGGCTGGATCACAACATTCTATCTTAAAGCGTGCAATGTAAATGCACAAACCAGTGCCATAACGCATTCCAAATGCAAAGTGAGGTTGTTTATTATATAAACAACTGTCTGATTATCACACCAGAAGCATACTACTGAATTAGCCCATTCGTGTGCCCACAGCCACAGGGCGCATGCTATTGGAAAAGCATCCAAAAATATGAGGTCCCTAGTAATTTGTCACTGATGCCATTCCCCAGGTCACAGTTCAGCACTCCACCTGCCCTTAAAATAGATCCCAAAACTGAGAAAGTCTGCCGTGTCAGTCTGGACCTGGAATTCGGCTTTAAGGTTCGTCTCAGACCTCCAAAATGATACCCCATTAAAATCAACAAGGAATTTGCTCCAAACTTGAATATAAAATCTATTATTATTATTATTATTATTATTATTATTATTATTATTATTATTATTATTATTATTATTATTATTATTATTATTATTATTATATGCCCCTTCCTGCTGGTGGGGGAGATGTGCACACACACACATCGCAGCTTTGTGTGCCTTGGCCCATGGCCCTAATTAAGTATTAAACTGTCCCTTTGCTTTTACGTCTTTTAAAAATAATTAATAGCTATAATATAATTAATTACTATAAAAACCACTATTAATTCAAAAAAGCATTAGGTATGATTAAATCCACCAGCGGTTCAAACCTAGTGGGCATCCCAGACCCCTGCCTGGCCCGGCCCTAACAGCCAGGCTTTCCCCCTGATGCTTTGCTATCCTCCTCTAAAAAGAACAATAAATAAATTTTGTTTGTGCTATAAGTCCAGGAAATCCAGGGCTGAAGCACAAGAAGCAAACCATGGGGGGCGCTGATGAAACCCTCCTTCCCAAAAAGCAAAACCACAAGGTTGTTGAAATTGGAGTGACACCGTTGAAAATAAGCCCAAGGTACGGGGCTCTGTCTGATGCTTTTCTGATGCCAGAAAGGAAGAGGCCAAAGGGAGGGGGGAACAGCCTTTAAATATTGCACTCCTTCCCCCCTCCCTTCCCAGGTCACTCTCGTGAGACTACAGCATCTAGCAATATCCCGGGAAGGAGTCAATGGCGGCCCACACTACTGAAGAAAGCTTGCCAGTGGACTGAGCATTGTTTTTGCTTTTAGTGATGACTGCTGTTATTTTCCCACAATGTCAAAAAAGAACAGCATGTCTGGGTCATTTTGGAGCATAACCCTCATTAACATTAAGTACAAAAAGAGAATTGTGCAAGGCTGTATTTTCCCCTTACCTACCACTTTCTGGAGTCAGTAAATAAATAGATGGGGAACAATAAAATGACACTGAATCCTGACACTACAAGAGACAGTATGAGTAGATAGACTCAAGAAACTGATGTTGAGCCTGTTCTGGATGGGTTTGTACTCTCCATAAAGGAGAAAGTATGGAGATTGGAGATGCTCCTTGATTTATCATTGTCACTAGAGATTTAGTGGCTTGATGCATCTTAGATCAACTGGTTCAACAGTTGTAGTATTTTCTGGAAATCGGTAAAATTGTCATGATGATTCATTCTCAGTTTGGATTCCTCTGATGCATTTTATGTGGGACTGTCTTTAAGAACATTTTGGAAGTTTTAGCTAGTGCTGAATTTGGCCATTAGAATTCAGACTACAGTGGACCCTTGACTTACAGACGGCTTGACTTACAGACTTTTTGAATTACAGACTTCTCTGGCCGCAAAATTTAGGTTTGACTTGCAGACTGAGATTTGACTTATAGACCAGAAAAAAACCAAAATGGAACAAAAACAGCCTGTTATGGGATTAATTGGTTTTCAATGCACTGTAGCTCAATGGAGACTTGACCTACAGACTTTTTGACCTGCAGCCACCGTTCCAATACGGATTAATTCTGTAAGTCAAGGGTCCACTGTACTGCCTGGACTGTATTTTCCCTGCCTTCCCTGAACCTTTCTTGACCCAAGAAAAAAAGAAACAAAATATCCCCCTCTAGTGGTTGAAGGAGGAATAGCAGCTTCCCATTAATTTCTATGGACGGAAAAGAGCAGATACGGATCAAATGGTTTTCAATGCATTCCTATGGGAAATGCAGATTTGACCTGCGAACTTTTTGATTTGAGAACTGCCTTCCAATATGGATTAAGTTCTCAAGTCAAGACCCCACTGTAGATTATCTCACTTGAGCTGTATTATACATTTTTTCATTAATTGCAATAGCTGCCTATTTCAATGTGCTGTTTACCAACTTTAAAGACAAACACTTAAATCCTAGTACTAGTTGCTCCTGGAGTAGATTCATTGAATCAATTGTTGAATAAGTCAACACTTTTGCAAACCCCACTGATTCAGTGCATCTCCTTCAGTTGCAGTACCAATAATATTCTGGCCAAAGGAACACTTTCTGTCATATTATCTTAATTGTGCATTAAAATTTCCTGTTCTCAAGGTAATATCCATATGAGAGTTACAAAGCAAATTTAGAAAGCAGCTAGCTTTCTCTGAGGTTGTGCACCAACTTTAAAATTTGCCTTCCCAAAGAAGATGAGAATTTTATTTGGCACTGCAAAAAGCAACAAAACATTTCTCAGTTTTTTTCCCCTCTAAGCACTTTAAAGTTTGAGCTCATTGTTGTTGTTTTCTGTTTTGTTTTGTTTTTTGCCTTGCTGGTTCATGCCTTTCATTTTGTAACTGGATGAGCCTTATTATGTGTTTTTTCTTTTAAAAAGTAGACTTTGGTCTAGATGGGTGGGGAATAAATTTAATCAATCAATCAATCAATCAATAAAATGGTGTGCCCTCCCAAATCCCCTGTATGAATTTTACACATTTTGTAAATGAACAAAACAGAAATTGCTACCACTGTCACTGCTACTGCTATCGCTTGCAAGTTGCAACAGAGAAGAAAACATAAGAGAGAAAAGAAAAACAGTGCAATGGCCATTGCTGTTGGCAAGTATCATAGAACAGTGACAAACTGTCTGAAAATCATCCTGCAAAAATTTACAGTGTTTTAGGAAAATGAAGACAACAGATATGTAAGTTTTCTAAAGTGTTAATTACTAAAATTAAATCACAATTGAAATCCACATAAACACAAACAGTGGGACAATGTGTACAAAAATGTATACATTGGAAATGCTTAAAATATATTTTAAAATATTTTTAAAATGTGAAAAATATGCACAAGTTCAATTGTGAAAAGAAAAAAAAACCTATGCCTCACTACCCAACACAAACCAAGTATGCAATGAGAATGTAAGAAGGACTGAGAGAAACACAACACAATATTGTGAAGGATGTTCAGTATCTCTTGCCTATAAACATAGAATAATATTGCAGTGAACTCCCAGAAATTTCCAGTTCTGTGGACTATAGTTTTTGGCAACTCAGGTTTGGGAAATATTGCCATAGATTGTAACATTGGGCTTCTTCTTGGAAGCAAGTTCAGTTGAATCCACTGACATCTTTGGTTGCATCAAACTGCATTGAGTCATCTGCCAGTGAGAGACTGAAGTGCTACAGTTCCTGTATGAAACTGCCTAATTGACCATAGTTCTCAGAAAATAATTGTGGCATCTGCCCAGGTCATGAATAGTAATGTGATATCTCCATAGACCAATGGGAATGCTGGAGGAGCAGAGTCACGAGATATGAGACTCAGCAGCAGGAGGAGGAGTTTGAGTTGAGGGAGATTGAGAGTTTAGGAGTTTGGGTGGGAGAGTGGTGGTTGAGAGTGGATGAAGGAGGATGTTTGTTAAGAGTTAACAACATTGCTTGAACTATCATCTGTAACAATAATTTCTGTTTGGTTCTTTTTTTAAAAAAATGACACATTGCCTGGACCTATATTATTAATATTAAACAATGTTGATGTAATCGACTGGTGGCAGGTGAAGGACACGTAGCATGAGCTCTTAGTTTGGTGAAACAATCGGGGCGACATGAGGATCGTGACAATGATTTATCAGCTGTTAATGATTCCACTGCACTTTCATTAATTGCAGTAAAACTCTTTTGCATTATTATATCATCATTGTTGGCCTTAATGGGTGCTGGAGTCATTATAAAATAGTTTCAGCAATATGCTAGGGACATAAATTGACAGCTGGAGTAGGGGGCTGATTATGGGTTGGGAAGGAATTTGGTCTTCATGAATTCCACTCCGACAGACCTGATCCCCCTAAAATGTGAATCAGAACTTAATTATTTGCTCGCTTTTGTATTTCAGGAATGTTCCCAATGCAAGACAGAAAATACAGTACATGTATAAAGTGTATTTTGAGATAAATTACTTATTTAAATGAAAAGATTGTGTATGTGATTTCTTTTATAGTCACATTAATGTAAAAATGGGATAAAGCAGAGTCATGTGGACAGAGTAACACATAAATGGACACATTGTCAAGTCTGATCTTATAAAATATCTCCACTTTGAAGCTCACCTCATCCCAATTTGGTATAGATTGTTTTTCCCCACACATAGAAGTGTTAATATACTTTCATGTATATTTTTTAAATAAATGCTTTTTTGTAAGCTTTTGCCTTTGCCTGCCCAGCCTGGAATAATGAGATGAGACACAGAAGAATGGGGTTAAACTAGGGCCACAACTTTATTAACTCTTTAAAACTCAAACGTCCCCTTTCAGAAGGGGGCCTACCATAGTACAAACAGATCTGGAACCGAAGCAAACTCTGACCTTCCAGTCCAGACTTCTACCCAGTGAGTTCCTATTCCGCAAGCACACTGTCCTATTGTACAGCACACTTTTGGCCATCCCCAAGGCCGCCAACCACCCGAGCCTCAAGATCCTGGGGCCCCTCTGCTTCCCCTGCCCTCTGCTACACCTCTGTTAATGCAATTCTGAGACTAGGGATGTCTTGCACTCATTGGGTGCCCCCATAGAACTCACCTGAACCTATCCTGTTTTCCACAGTCATGACTATTTTAAATGTGCTTACCTAACATTAATGTCCCTGACTGCCCTTGTAAGTAAGAATAAGATGGGCAAAAAAACCACCTGCACCGCTCTCATTCTTACTACTGGGTGGGTGGCTGAGTGTGATGCACCAGACCCCCTAAAGGGCCACTGGGCATTCAGCCAGAGAGTTTGATTGGCACTTATCTACCACCTTTGCGCTGGGGCTAGTCCCAAGACCTCAGCAGTGTGTAGCATAAGCCCTTTGAAAAAGTCTGACATAAAAAGAACACTTTGCACTTACTCAGTACTTTGTAAGTACAGGCACATGGACTTTGTGATTCCTTAGAACTCACAACAGCTCAGTTAGGTAGGACTATTAAATGACAGCTAGTTTGTGGCCCTCTCCACTCCTAGATTTAGCCAGACCCTGCTGTTCAAGAGACCAGTCCCTTTGTAAGAATTTTTAATATTAATTTTTATTAGAAAAATAGAGTGTCATTAGAAATCAGTTTATATTGCATAAGCATTAGCAGAAGAACATATTCAAAGATCATTGCAGTTAAATAAAATAACCATTTCCCATTTAAAAAATTATGAAACTTGAAGCTGTGGATTGGTTTGTGGTGGAGTAAATGGGTGTGTGAAAGGTCTAGAACGGCTACCAAAGAGGTGCAAAATGTGAAAAAAACGTGTGTAACTGGACATCCTTGTAGGCCACATAATTTATTTTATTTTATTTTTTATTTATTTAATTTATATCCTGCCTATCTGAATCACATAGGACCACTCTAGCAATACAATAATGTATTGCTTATCAGAGCTTATGAAGAACATTGTGAGAGTCAAGAACAACTGGGCTACTGCTGGAGTCAACAAATTCTGCTGGACCTGTCATGTAAAGATATGATGATGTGAACTGATGTGTAGAATTTACCAACACAAACAGAAGATTTAATATTTCAGTTCACTTTTTCCCTTTTGTGAACAGCACAACTATAGTTTGTTGATTCTTCTACTTATTGGAGCATCAACCAAAATAAGTTCTTTTGATTTGATTTGCATGAGCAGGTTGTGTGGAGTAAGGTAGACTATAGAGGCTGCTATTTCTTTAGGGGATGGATGCAGTGCTAAGGTTTACAAACCTACCTACTTGCTTTCTACCAGCTCAAATGCTGTGTTAGTACAAAAACAGTAAGTTACAAGAAATCTCCTGTGAAACCACCACTAAGAGACATTAAAATGCAAGAATGGTTGACTGACTGACTGACTGATTGACTGAATAAAACCCAGATTCATTTCTTACAACTAATGCTACACTAAAAATACATGTCTGAGAAGCACCACAAAACACTTCTCCCCTACAGATGTTCTTTTGTGTGCATAGTATGCAGATTTCTTAATATTCTTAGGACTACAAAGCTGGAGGGGAACCTATGGATAATCAAGTTCAGTCCTTGTCATGGAGGCACAGTGGGGAACTGATATGTTTAAACAGCCCTTATACTAAACGTATTAAATATATTTTGTTGTGTTTTCTCATAGGCATTTGCTGGAAATATAAATTCGGATACTGTGGTGCGGCATGATTTACAGCATCCAGTTGTTGCTCGCTATGTTCGGATAGTTCCTCTGGATTGGAGTGAAGAAGGTCAGATTGGGCTGAGGATTGAGATCTATGGCTGCTCTTATTGTAAGTTCTTCTAGCTTCTTGTATGTTCCTCTGTTTCTGCCTTTCTGAAGATTTCCTTATATAATGTAGTACTTTAGCTTAGGTTTGTCAAAACAATTACAATCTGGATGCCAAGACTTCAAGTTCAGTAGGCTAAAAAAAGTCCCTATGCAGTTCAACTGAATGTGTTACTGGGCCCCAGTCGTGGATCTGTCTTAGAGCTTGGAGAAATTATACCCCATTATTATAAGTCAAAATTGGGAAGTGGGAAGGTAGTTTGTAGAACTTATCCTCAGAAAATAACTCAGATTGATAAGAAATTGGACAACATAGGTGAGGATAGTCTGAAGATAGTTTCTGCTGATTTTGAAGAGAAAATAGTAAAAAACTTATTCATAGGAGATTGGACTTCGATGAGTGATCTCAAGGCATTTATTACTATTTTTCCCCTCCCACATTTGCTGCCATTAGATTTGCTACCCCATTTCTTCCTTTGTATTGTGTTTTTTCTGGAAACATGTTGTAGTGCTAAGTGAAGGGAAAGCTCTAATATGTGTAGCCCACATATTCTAATTCATAGTAGCACAAGAAGAACAGGATCCTACTGCAAAATATGTGAACAAGAAACATTGTGAAAGCATTCTTAATAATTTTTAGGCTGTCCAAGTGTGCAACAGAATGCTGACTCAAATGCATATGTTTCAGCATGTGACATACAGCCGCCAAACACACACGCACCACTTTTGCAATTCAGGATTTACACTGTGCAAACTCAAATATGATGCTGACTAGAGATGGAGACAATTTTTTGAAAATGGTGATTCATCATGATTCGTAATTCATCAAGGTGGCCAAATTGACGAATACAAATTTACAAATATTCCTGGAGGAATCAATGAATTAATTTGTTGATTTGTCTTAAACTTAAAATGTTATAAAATTGGTCCCCAGGCACCTAGAGTCACCTAATTCACAGAGAGGCTTCCTCAGACTCTTTTCTATAAGCCCTGCATGTTTGGTGAAGTTTGGGTTCTGGGCACCCTAGGAAAATTCCACCCTGGAATATAGATAATCCAAAATCACACAGAAGCTTTGTAGATCTTTATTTATTTTATTTATTTATTTATTAAATTTATACCCCGCCCCTCTAGACCATGTCTACTCGGGGTGGCTAAAGGCCTTACAATTTTGGTGAAGATTGGGTTTTGGACATCTAAGTTGTTCACCCACAAAGTGGGTCCCCCCATGAAAGTAACAGAGCCAGCTGGCAAAGTTTGCCACCATGCACAGAAGAGGATGGCATTTAGATAGTTTGGTTTGCCCCCAGCAGCCACTGAGGCATTTGCAATCGAAGTGGGGTTTGCCACCAGCAGTTTATAGATGTTTGGCATCTTGGCAGGGTTTGTTCCCAGCAGCATCATAAGCATTTGGCATTAAGGTTGTGTTTGCACCCAGTAGCATCAGAGGTGTTTAGCATTGAGGTAGGGTTTGCCCCTAGCAGCATCAGAGGTGTTTGGCATATTGGCAGAATGGGCCACCAGCAGGCACTGAGGCGTTTGACATTCAAGTAGGGTGTGCCCTCAGCAGCCACTGAGGGGTTAGGCATATACGTAGGGTTTGCCCCCAGCCGGATCAGAGGCATTTGGCATCTTTGTGTGCTTTGTGTGGTTGTACCAATGGAGGCTTATTTAATTTCACTGCACATATGTTGTGCATTGACAACAAAGGTTGTTGTTATCATCATCATCATCATCTTGGCAGGGTTTTGCCCCAAGTAGGATCAGAGGTGTTTGGAATATTGGCAGCATTGGTCCCAGGCACTGAGGCATTTTACATGTGGGTAGGATTTGCCTCCAGCAGGGTCAGAGACATTTGGCATCAAGGTAGGTTTTTGTCCCAAGCAGCATTAGCAACATCTGGCATCAAGGTAGACTTTGTTCCCAGTAAAATCAGAGGTGTTTGGCATATTGGCAGCATTGGCCACCAGCAAGCACTGAGATGTTTGGCATTTAGGCAGCATAGGCCCCCAGCAGGCAAAGAGGTGTTTCACACTGAGGTAGGGTTTACCTCCAGCAGCACCAGAGACATTTGACATCTTGGCAGGGTTTTCCCCAAGCAGGATCAGAGGCATTTTACATTATCCTTCATTGTCCAAAACAGCATTAGAGGGATTTGGGATCAAGGAAGGGGTTGCCCCAGCAGGACCAGAGGCGTATTTGTCATGTTGGCAGGTTTTGCCCCAGGTAGGATCAGAGGTGCTTGACATATTAGCAGGGTTTGTCACAAATAGCACCACAGTAATTTGGGATCAAGGTAGGCTTTGCTCCCAGTAGGATCAGAAACATTTGGCATATTGGTAGCTTGAGCCTACATCAGACACTGATGCATTTGGCATCTAGGCAGGGTTTGCCTCCAGCAGGATCAGAGGCGGCATCAAGGTAGGATTTGCCCCCAACAACATCAGAAGCATTTGACATCTTAGCAGGGTTTGCCCCTAGCAGCATCAGAGGCATTTGGCATCTAGTTAGGGTTGTGTCCCAAGCAGGATCAGAGGCATTTGGCATCTTGACGGAATTTGCCCCAAACAGGATCAGAGACATTTCTCATGGACCACCAGCAGGCACTGAGGCACTTGGCATCAAGGTAGGGATTGCCTCTTGCAGCTTCAGAGGTGTTTGGCATCTTGGCAGGGTTTGCCCCAAGGAGGCAGGGAGGTGTTTGGCATCAAT